>NC_084579.2:5748032-5840532 GCF_033978685.3 Nerophis lumbriciformis | reverse complement strand
TCCAAAGTGGGGGGTGACAAAAAAAGTTTGAGAACCACTGGTTTACACAGTCACCTTTAGGGGACCTCTGACGGTATGGGGACAAAAAAACAGGTCCCTTTAATGATAACTAGTGTGTGTGTGTGTGTGTGTGTGTGTGTGTGTGTGTGTGTGTGCAGATGGGGGACTGGAGGAGATGGTGGAGGAGTTGAACAGCGGGAAGGTGATGTACGCCTTCTGTCGAGTACAAGACCCTAATTCTGGTCTGCCCAAATACGTCCTCATCAACTGGGTAGGACACACAACACACACACACACACACACACACACACACACACACACGACACACATCCCTGCAGTGTATGCAACGTGTGTGTTGTTGTTGTGACAGACAGGTGAAGGGGTGCGGGACTCCCAAAAAGGCTTGTGTGCCAATCACCTGAGTTCGGTCGCCAACTTCCTGAAGGTGAGTCGCACTTCCTCCACCACGTCTTGTTCGTGGTTGTGTCTCAAAGGGAATACGTGCATCAGTGTACTTCCACAAGTATACTGTGTACAAAGGGTGACACACATGTACACTCAAAAAAACAAAAGCGTAAGTACACGAGTGTAACGCGCTCATGCACTCCAAAAGCTAAGTGTAAGTACTCAAGTGTAATACAAAGATTAAGTATACTGTAAGTACAATAGTGTAACATACATATGCACTCAAAACATTAAGTGTATGTACACAGTGTGACACACATGCACTCAAAAACTAACTGTAAGTATACAAGTGTAACACACGTATGCACTCAAAAACTAAGTGTAAGTACTCAAGTGTAATACACTGATGCACTCTCAAAGATTAATTATACTGCAAGTACAGTAGTGTAACATACATATGCACTCAAAACATTAAGTGTATGTACACAGTGTGACACACCCATGCACTCAAAGACTAACTGTAAGTATACAAGTGTAACACACTTATGCACTCAAAAACTAAGTGTAAGTACTCAAGTGTAATACACTGATGCACTCTCAAAGATTAAGTATACTGTAAGTACAGTAGTGTAACATACTTATGCACTCAAAACACTAAGTGTATGTACACAGTGTGACACATGCATGCACTCAAAGACTATCTAAGTATACAGGTGTAACACACTTAGGCACGCAAAAACTAAGTGTAAGTACTAGAGATGCGCGGTTTGTGGACACAACCGCGGAGTCCGCGGAGTCCGCGGATTATCCGCGGGTCGGGCGGTTGAAATAAAGATAAATTAGATTTTATCCGCGGGTCGGGTCGGGCGGTTGAAATAAAAAAAAAAAAGATTTTAAATAGATTCAGGCAGGTGGCAGTTAAACCAATTCGGAAATATATATACATAGTTAAATGTTGTTACCCACATACGAAAAACGAGCAGGCACCTGCAGCATGCCACAACAGAAGAAGAAAAAAAAAAGAGATGGCAACGCCGGCAGCAAACGTGGTACGCGACAAACTAAAAAAGGGAATACTAAAGACCAGGGGGAAAAAAGGCCAGAAAAGTTCAGCGTGGACTCGTTTTTATGAGGTTGTAAATCAGGATGATAGTAATGCTGGCTACGTGATTTGCAAGAGCTGCGACGCTGTTTATGTCTACGACAGTCACAAAACCGGGACATCTAACATGGTGCATCACATTTGTGCAAAACCCCGAACCTCCACAAACATCCTGAGCATGAGCAGTTTCGTCCGCCGTGATCCCAGAAGAGTACGCTGATGGAGGTGCGCTCAGCGCAGCTCCCAGATGATTGCGCACTGGTGTGCGTCTGGGTTGTGACAGCGTGGAACGCATTGAATGTCTCTGCTGCATTGGATCAGTCTCCTTTCTTTAACAGGCAAAAGCTTTATAACCTCACTAATGCCTTGCATCGTCTATATTAGATATATAACAACGTGCGGGTGGCGGATGGCGGGCGGGTGCGGTTTTGATTAAATGTTAGTTCGGGTGAATGGCGGATGGTTGACAACTTTTGTGATGCGGTTGCGGATGAAATAATTGCCTATCCGCGCATCTCTAGTAAGTACACAAGTGTAACACACTTATGCACTCAAAGACCAACTGTAAGTATACACGTGTACCACACCTATGCACTCCAAAAGCTAAGTGTAAGTACACAAGTGTAACACACTGATGAACTCTCAAAGAATAAGTATACAAGTGTAATGCACTTATGCACTCAAAAGACTAAGTATTATGTACACAAGTGTATAACACACATCCAATCAAAAGACTATGTGTAAGTACACAAGTGTAATAAACTGATGAACTCTCAAAGACTAAGTATATATATATATATATATATATATATATGCACTCAAAGACTAACTGTAAGTACAGTAGTGTAACATACGTATGCACTCAAAAGACTAAGTGTATGTGCACTGTGTAACACACGTATGCACTCAAAGACCAACTGTTAGTATATAAGTGTAACACTCCAAAAGCTAAGAGTAATTACACAAGTGTAAAACACTGATGAACTCTCAAAGACTAAGTATACAAGTGTAATGCACTTATGCACTCAGACTAAGTGTAAGTACACAAGTGTAATGCACTTATGCAGTCAAAGACCAACTGTAAGTATACAAGTGTAACACACCTATGCACTCCAAAAGTTAAGTCTAAGTACACAAGTGTAACACACGTATGCACTCAAAGACCAACTGTAAGTATACAAGTGAAACACACGTATGCACTCCTAAAGCTAAGTGTAGACACAAGTGTAACACACTGATGAACTCTCAAAGACTAAGTATACAATCGTAATGCACTTATGCACTCAAAAAACTAAGTGTAAGTACACAAATGTAACATATATGTACTCAAAAGACTAAGTATACAAGTGTAATCCATTTATGCACTCAAAAGGCTAAGTATATGTACACAAGTGTATAACACACATATTCACTCAAAAGACTAAGTGTAAGTACACAAGTGAAACATACTTATGTACTCAAAAGACTTAAGTATACAAGTGTATTGCCTTTTATGCACTCAAAAGGCTAAGTATATGTACACAGGTGTATAACACACATTTCCACTCAAAAGACTAAGTGTAAGTACACAAGGGTAACACACTTGTGTACTCAAACAAACTGACTGTATCAACGCAAATTTAAGAAACGTCTGCGCTCAAAAGACTAAGTATAAGTATGCAAGTGTCAAGACTTGATCTTGGGTGTGTGCTTTTCCGGGATGCAACGGAAAGTTGACTCGGGCGAGACGGGAATGAAGGTACATGATTTATTTATTATATTAAAAAAAAGTGCAAACGAAAAGCGCGCACAGTGGCGGAGAATAAACTATGATACCAAAAGACTATAGCAAAAAAGTACAAACGAAAAACACGCACAATGGCGGAGAACAAACTATGAAACCAAAAAGACTATAAACATGGAACAAAAACTTACTTGGCTTGGACAAAAATAGTTGCATGGAGAATGGACATGGGAAGAAGTGCCAGGCATGGACAGAGCATAAATGTGGTGAGGTCGTCAGAACGACAAACTGAAAAGAATGAACTTAAATACTATGGACATGATTAGTGAAAGCAGGTGCGTGACTCAAAACGAAACAGGTGCGTGACGTGACAGGTGAAAACTAATGGGTTGCTATGGTGACAATCAAGAGTGCACAAGGAGTCCAAACGTGGAACAGGTGAAACTAATGGGTAATCATGCAAACAAGACAAGGGAGTGAAAAGCCAGAAACTAAACAAAACATGACTTAAAACAAAACATGATTACACAGACATGACAGCAAGTGCACCAGTTGAGACACAGCCATGGTCTTCTTCACAACAGCCATGCAGCATGTGTGTGTGTGTGTGTGTGTGTGTGCGTGTGCGTGTGCGTGTGTGTGTGTGTGTGTGTGTGTGTGTGTGTGTGTGTGTGCGCGCGCAGGGCGCCCACCTAACCATCAACGCTCGTGACGAGGACGACGTGGAGCCAGACACCATCTTGTCCAAAGTGTCCAAAGCGTCAGGGGCCAACTACAACTTCCACAAAACAACACAACAGTACGGAGACGTTCCCAGAGGACCTGTGGTGAGAAAGACACCGTACATGATTTGGATAATATTGCAAAAAAAAAAAAGAGTAAATGTTCTCATCAGGTTCTGCATTCATGTTCCAGGGTTCCGTTTACCGCAAAATAAACGCTGTGGACGAAATTCATCAAACTGAGAAAGACACTTTTTGGGCTCACGCTCAGGTAGGGGCTGTTTCTCAATTGGAGCGTATACTGTATTCTGGACTACAGAGCGCACAGCACTCACTAAATTCTAATTTTTCCCAAAAATTAGCTGCACTGGACATAAGACGCTAATACGTACGTTGTCAAGTTAGTTATTTGCACAGAAATGTTTATTTAGATACCTTGATTGTTTCCAAACGCTGTCTGTAACACGGCAGTAAAACGGCTGATCAAACAAAACAGAAGTCCTCGTCAAGGACCCACTATCTGCAGAGGCTAGCTCTCTAATAAGCAAAACAGACTCAATAACTCCACGGCGACATTTTGGTGAATTTACTGAGGAATTTGTGAAACAAATGATACAAAAAGAATGCAATTTTAAGTTAATAATACCAACTCAGACACTCGTAAAAATGTTAGCATATTAGCTGATGCTAACAATGCTAGCGTCATTACATTGCGATAGCACGTACAAATATGCGTGAAAACACTCCTACAGACATCACACATGGTACGGTTTAGTTGGTAAGAATTGTTTTAGTTGTATTGTAAAACTTACAATTGTTGCTTGGAGTGATGAATGAAGAATCCATATGAGTCTGTAACACGGCAGTAAAATGGCTGATTAAACAAAACAGAAGTCGTCATCAAGGACCCACTAGCTGTGGAACTTAGCTCTCCAATCTGCAAAACAGACTCAATAATTCCACGGCGACATTTTGGTGAATTTACTGAAAATTTTGTAAAACAAACAATACAAAAGAAATGCTATTGTAAGCTAACAATACTAACACAGACACTCGTAAACATGTTAGCCTATTAGCTGATGCTAACAATGCTAGCGTCATTACATTGCGATAGCACGTACAAATATGCATGAAAACAATCCTACAGACATCACACATGGGATGGTTTAGTAAGTAAGAATTGTTTTAGTTGTATTGTAAAACTTACAATTGTTGCTTGGAGTGATGAATGAAGAATCCATACGAGTCTGTAACACGGCAGTAAAATGGCTGATTAAACAAAACAGAAGTCCTCATCAAGGACCCACTCGCTGCGGAAGCTAGCTCTCCAATCTGCAAAACAGACTCAATAACTCCACGGTGACATTTTGGTGAATTTACTGAAGAATTCGTAAAAAAAAACAATACAAAAGAAATGCTATTGTAAGTTAACAATACTAACACAGACACTCGTAAACATGTTAGCCTATTAGCTGATGCTAACAATGCTAGCATCATTACATTGCGATAGCACGTACAAATATGCATGAAAACACTCCTACAGACATCACACATGGTACGGTTTAGTAGGTAAGAATTGTTTTAGTTGTATTGTAAAACTTACAATTGTTGCTTGGAGTGATGAATGAAGAATCCATTGAGTCTGTAACACGGCAGTAAAACGGCTGATCAAACAAAACAGAAGTCATCGTCATGGACCCACTAGCTGTGGAAGCTTGCTCTCCAATCTGCAAAACAGACTCAATAACTCCACGGTGACATTTTGGTGAATTTACTGAGGAATTTGTAAAACAAACAATACAAATAAAAAGTTTTAAGTTAATAATACTAACTTAGACACTCATTATGCTAGCTTCATTATATATATGCATGCAAACAATCCTACAGTCATCACACATGGGACGGTTCAGTAAGTAAGAATTGTTTTAGTTATATTGTAAAACTTACAAACGTTGCTTGGAGTGATGAATGAAGGATCCATACAAGCAGAAATGCTTTGCGGAGCAAAAAAAAACTTGTGGTCATTCACCCAGCGGCACCTGTGGTGAGCGAACTCGTCCAAAAGATGTTGCCATAGAACAAACAATGACACAGCATTTAAGTATCGTTGCATGTGTTCTATGAAAACTATTTTATTTCTGGCCGTAAGGGAAGAAAAAATCCATAAACCAGCTGCACCGTTTTATAAGCCGCAGGGTTAAAGCATAAGAAAAAAGGTAGTGGTTTTATTGTACTGAGAAGTATGTTAAAACACAGTTCACTGTCAAAACTTACCACCCTCAGCAGTCGCCGTCTTTATTAGGGCCCGCATGGCCCATTGCATAAGGACTCCCTGTGGGAGTCCTTATGCAATGGGACATAAGGACCTATTGAATTTGTAAGGTTTTATTCTTTATTCTTCCGCTGCCACATTAAACTGTAATTTGACCCACTTAACATGCTTCAAAACTCACCATATTTGACCCACACATCAGGACCTGCGAAAATTGCCTTTTTTTAAAAAAAACCGAACCACAAAACTCAAAATTGCGCTCTAGCGCCCCCTAGAAAAAAAAAAACTAGACTGCCTGTAACTCCCACTAGAAAGGTCGGAGAGACATGAAACAAAAACCTCTATGTAGGTCTGACTTAGACCTACATTTCATAATAGTACATTCTCGGGCTAAAATCAACAGGAAGTTGTCAATTCCCCCTTCAAGACAAAAAAGTACTAAAAACAGTTACTTTTGCCTCTTTGAGCTGTAATTTGACCCCCTTAACATGCTTCAAAACTCACCAAACTGAACGCACACATCAGGACTGGCAAACATTGCGATCTAAAAAAAAAACCTAACCCCAAATCTCAAAATTGCGCTCAAGCGCAATTTTGAATAAAACGCAGAAAAAACTGCTCCTCGGAAGAAAAAAATGACAAAACTGCCTGTAACTCCCACTGGGAAGGTCGGAGAGACATGAAACAAAAACCTCTATGTAGGTCTAACTTAGACCTACATTTCATAAATTGACAACCCCCAACAAAAATCAACAGGAAGTTTGCTATTCCCCCTTCAAAACAACATTTTTGTAAAAACCGGTCACCTTCCTTCAAAAACTATCTCCTCTGAGCGCGTTTGTCGTTTCGGCTTCAAACTAGCACAGGAGAGAGATTGAACCCTTCTAATTGAAAGTTGGCGAAAGAGTTTTAATAACTGCTCCGGTTTTGATTTTATGACCCTTCAAAGAGCCGCTGTGCTGATGCTGCTGTTTTTTCTAGAAGGCTGCTTAAAAGCAGGGCGCACCAGCGTGCCCACACAATGCAGACAAGGTAGGTACACTAAACAAAAGTATTGGGACAATTCGGACTAAAAGTAGACAAAAGTATTGGGACACTTATGATGAAAACTGAACAAAAGTATTGGGACACTTAGGACTACCACTGGACACACGTATGGGGACACCTACACTGGACAAAAGTATTGGGACACTTAGGACTACAACTTGCCAAAATTATTGGGACACTTGGGACTAAAACTGGACAAAAGTATTGGGACACTTAGGACTAGCACCTGCCAAATACGCGGGCCCGACCAATGCTGCTTGCAGCTTTAATTTTTTTTATTTTTCCTCTTTTTTTCTTCTTTTTGTCTGTTTATTTCTCTTCTTTCTTTCTTTTTCTTTTCTTTCTTTTTTTTTTTTTTAATTTTGTATTTTTTTTTCATTTTTCTTTATTTCATTTTTTCATTTTGTTTTTTTCCTTTTTGTTCTTCTTTTTTCTTTATTTTTATAATTTTTTTTAATTTAATTTTTTTTTTTTAATTAATTTTTTTTCTTTTCTTTCATTTTTCTTAATTTATTTATTTTATTTTTCGTTTTTTTCTCTTTTTTTAGTTTTTTTTAGTTTTTTCTTTTTTTTGTAATAAAAAAAAATAAAAAAATAATTTATTTATTTATTTATATTTATTTATTTATTTATTTTTTCTTTTTTTCTTCTCTTGGTTGTGTAGCGGAAAGGGGCGGGGCTAACTTGAGTGGTTGCGAACGACATCGCTGTATGTTTTATTGTTGCTATATTTATTCTGCGTGCTCGTGCTGTTGAGGCTTTAATAACGCGTGTCGCACTCAGAGGGAGGAGGAGTCGCGGCGCCAGCAGGAGGTGAAGAGGGCGGAGCTACAGAGGCAAACCTTGGACAAGGAGAGGAGAGCAATGGAGGAGAAAGAGGCCAAGGATAGAGACATCAGAGTCCACGAGAAAGCCACGTACATCGACGAGCTAAGGTGCAAGGTCATGTCACGTGTCACTTCCTGAGCTAAGGTGCAAGGTCATGTCACGTGTCACTTCCTGTTCAGTAGTCCTATACTAGAGTTCGTGTTGTGCACTAGAAAGTGGAAAGTGCACGCCCAAGCAACAGGTGGCGCTATATAAAAGGCTCTGTGTCAATCAGTGCACTTGTGTAGATTAAATACTCAGTCCACTGTTGGTGGGTGTGCACTGATGGACACTTACTGGTCTCCCTCGCCGCCGGGGGAGGGGCTAACTTGAGTGGGTGCTATCCACCATTAAAAAGGAGAGAAGAAGAAGCAGGTAATGGGTTTGTACACTTTCACAGTGCACACAGTTTACTTATTGAAGTGTACTGACATGAGTACTTCATTCGAGTCTAAATAACATGATGTAATAAAACGCTGTAATAATATGTCTTACATATATTTTAAAACATCAGAAAATTGGAGAAGCAAAGAGAAGGAGAAGACAGAGAGAAAGAACAGCTGCGGCAGGTGAGCAAGTACTCTCCTTCCAAATACTTTACCGGTAATTGGAAATACTTTTACCTGAAGTACTTTAATTTGAAATACATTCAAAGGAAATACTTTTATATGATGTCATTTTGTATCAACTACTTTTACATTAATTACTTTTACTTAATGTACTTTTATATGAAATACTTTTATTTGAAGTACTTTTATACTAAATATTTTTACATTAGGTGCTTTTATATTAAATACTTTTATATGAAATACTTTCATGTGAAATATTTTTACATGAAGTAATTTTATGTAAAATAATTTTACATGAAGTAGTTGTAATTAACTTATTTTATATGAAATACTTTTACATGAAATATTTTTATATGAACTACTTTTACACAAAATACTTTTACATTAGGCAGCACGGTGAGAGAGGGGTTAGTGCGTCTGCCTCACAATACGAAGGTCCTGAGTAGTCCTGGGTTCAATCCCGGGCTCGGGATCTTTGTGTGTGGAGTTTGCATGTTCTCCCCGTGACTGCGTGTTCCCTCCGGGTACTCCGGCTTCTTCCCACCTCCAAAGACATGCACCTGGGGATAGGCTCCTCCCACCTCCAAAGACATGCACCTGGGGATAGGCTCCTCCCACCTCCAAAGACATGCACCTGGGGATAGGCTCCTCCCACCTCCAAAGACATGCACCTGGGGATAGGCTCCTCCCACCTCCAAAGACATGCACCTGGGGATAGGCTCCTCCCACCTCCAAAGACATGCACCTGGGGATAGGCTCTTCCCACCTCCGAAGACATGCACCTGGGGATAGGTTGATTGGCAACACTAAATTGGCCCGAGTGTGTGAATGTGAGTGTGAATGTTGTCTGTCTATCTGTGTTGGCCCTGCGATGAGGTGGCGACTTGTCCAGGGTGTACACCGCCTTCCGCCCGATTGTAGCTGAGATAGGCTCCAGCGCCCCCCCCCCCCCCCGCGACCCTGAAGGGAATAAGCGGTAGAAAATGGATGGGATGGATGGACTTTTACATGAAGTAATTTGATATGCACTACTTTTATATGAACTACTTTTACATGAACTAGTTTTATATGATTTTTTTATAATGAAATATTTTTATATGAAATACTTTTATATTAACTACTTTTACATGAAATACTTTTACATTAACTACTTTTACATTAAGTACTTTTACATTAACTACTTTTATATAATCTACCTTTATATGATGTACTTTTCCATGAACTACTTTAATATGAAGTACTTTTATATGAAGTACTTTTCCATGAACTACTTTAATATGAACTACTTTTCCATGAACTACTTTAATATGAAGTACTTTTCCATGAACTACTTTTCCATGAACTACTTTTACAAAAAGTACTTTTACATGAACTACTTTTACAAAAAGTACTTTTACATGAAATACTTTTACATTAACTACTTTTATATTAAGTACTTTTACATGAACTACTTTTACATAAAGTACTTTTACATGAAATACTTTACATGAACTACTTTTACATTAAGTACTTTTACATGAACTACTTTTATATAAGCTACCTTGATATGAAGTACTTTTCCATGAACTAACATTAACTACTTTTACATGAAGTACTTTTACATTAACTACTTTTACATTAAGTACTTTTACATTAACTACTTTTCCATGAACTACTTTTACATGAACTACTTTTACATGAACTACTTTTATATGAAGTACTTTTCCATGAACTACTTTTCCATGAACTACTTTTACAAAAAGTACTTTTACATGAAATACTTTTCCATGAACTACTTTTCCATGAACTACTTTTCCATGAACTACTTCTACATAAAGTACTTTTACATGAAATACTTTTACATGAACTACTTTTACATGAACTACTTTTATATGAACTACTTTTCCATGAACTACTTTATTATGAAGTACTTTTATATGAAGTACTTTTCCATGAACTACTTTTCCATGAAGTACTTTTCCATGAAGTACTTTTCCATGAACTACTTTTACAAAAAGTACTTTTACATGAAATACTTTTACATTAACTACTTTTACATTAAGTACTTTTACATAAAGTACTTTTACATGAAATACTTTACATTAACTACTTTTACATTAAGTACTTTTACATGAACTACTTTTATATAATCTACCTTTATATGATGTACTTTTCCATGAACTAACATTAACTACTTTTACATGAAGTACTTTTCCATGATGTACTTTTCCATGAACTACTTTTACATAAAGTACTTTTACATGAAATACTTTTACATGAACTACTTTTACATGAACTAATTTTCCATGAACTACTTTTTCCTGAACTACTTTTTCCTGAACTAATTTTAATGAAGTACCTTTTTCCTGAACTACTTTTAATGAAGTACTTTTTCCTGAACTATTTTTAATGAAGTACTTTTTCCTGAACTACTTTTAATGAAGTACTTTTTCCTGAACTACTTTTAATGAAGTACTTTTATATGAACTACTTTTCCATGAACTACTTTTTCCTGAACTACTTTTAATGAAGTACTTTTTCCTGAACTACTTTTAATGAAGTACTTTTTCCTGAACTACTTTTAATGAAGTACTTTTTCCTGAACTACTTTTAATGAAGTACTTTTTCCTGAACTACTTTTAATGAAGTACTTTTTCCTGAACTACTTTTAATGAAGTACTTTTATATGAACTACTTATCCATGAACTACTTTTTCCTGAAATACTTTTAATGAAGTACTTTTTCCTGAACCACTTATAATGAAGTACTTTTTCCTGAACTACTTTTAATGAAGTACTTTTTCCTGAACTACTTTTAATGAAGTACTTTTTCCTGAACTACTTTTAATGAAGTACTTTTTCCTGAACTACTTTTAATTAAGTACTTTTTCCTGAACTACTTTTAATTAAGTACTTTTATATGAACTACTTTTCCATGAACTACTTTTATATGAACTACTTTTAATGAAGTACTTTGTGCTGTAGAATCATCAGGAGAAAGAGAACACGAGGACAGGAGGCAACAAGGCCGCCTCGGTGCACGCCGCTAACGTGAGTGCTCAGGAGGCTTCTTTACCAGCTAACGATGGCGCTAATTGAACTTTGGGGTCATGTGACCTGGGACTCAGGAGGCGAAGGCTTTGATCTCTCAGCGCTCCTTCAACCCTCGAGACGTCTTCAAGCAGCGGGAGCGGAGTTTGGACCTCAACTACGGGCGCTCTTCCTCAGCCCCTAGAGCAGGTGTGTACCGGGGTCAAAGGTCATGTGACCTCACACACACACACACAGTCATGTGATCACTTTGCCTCCTCGCAGGGAAGCTGCAAAGCCCGTTTTTGTCCCAAACGCCCTTTGAGAGTCCATCCATCCTGCGGCCTCAGACTCCGCCTTCCCAAAGACCCTTTGAGGTTCCCACGAGCCCGCGGGCGGAGACTCCGCCCTTCCAGAAACCCTTTGAGGTTCCCACGAGCCCGCGGGCGGAGACTCCGCCCTTCCAGAAACCCCTGGAAATCCAAAGCCCTTGGACTCCGCCCTCCTCGTCTTGGACTCCGCCCTCTTCTTCTCCTCCTGCCAGGAACTCGCCCGACATGTATCGCGGCGGCTTCTCCTATACAGCGCCGCCAGTCGTCCCCGCCGCAGGTGCGTTTGTTGCCTGCACGCTACTCATTAGCGTAGCCACGGTTAGCACGCGGATCATCACGTTTGCCTCGCTTGTGCCACCGCAGACGCGGCCGAGGACGACGATTGGTCGGACGAGTCCGACAACGACCTCTACGAAGCCTCGCCGCGTGCGGCGTTCGTCGGCAGTCTCGAAAAGACGCTGGCGGCGCCCCCTGCTGACAGGATGTTTCCTCTACGCACAGAAGACAACACGTACCAGGTGCCGCGGGCTGTCGGCGAGCGCCAGGTCTTTGATGACATCATCCAGGACGCCAACACGGTGAGTCAATGCAGTTACCCAGCAGCCTTTGGGGCTCAGTGTCAGGTTCAAACACTGATGACATCTATTAAACAAGACAAGAAGCAAGGAATCAAACAGAGACAGAATTATATTTGGCTCAATGAGGAGAGCGTGTACACCTGTACCCTTGTACAGTGTCCCACCACGCTCTGACGAAAGATTGTACGCCTCCTCTTGTATTTGGACTTTCCCTGATCACATGGCAACAGCTGTTTCTAAGGGAGGGGGGTCATAAACAGCCATCAATTTTGTTACAAAACAGTTCAAAGAAATGGTCGTAAAAACAGTTCAAAGAAAAGGTGCCTGGAGTAGAGATGCACAGTTTGCGGGCACAACCGCGTAGTCCGCGGATTACCCGCGTATCGGGCGGATGAAATTTTAAAAAATTAGATTTTATCAGCGGGTCGGGTCGGGCGATTGAAATTAAAAAAAAATTAGATTTTAAATAGATTCAGGCGGGTGGCAGTTAAACCAATTCGGAAATATATATACATAGTTAAATGTTGTTACCCACATACGAAAAACGAGCAGGCACCTGCTGCATATGCCACAACAGAAGAAAAAAAAAAAAAGAGATGGACACTTTTACGGAGCGGAGAAGGCCCCCGACGCCTCGCCGGGGTCCGGGACCGAGGCCCCTTCCCCCGAGAGGGCCCCACCGGGAGCCGTAGCTGAGGCGATCCGCGAGAAGGGCCCGACGCACGTCCAGGGTCACCACCGCGCCCACCGCACCGACACCCCGCCTCGTCCGCCTTCGCCGCGGCCGGCGTCACGCGCAGCAGGTAAGCAGCTTACCTGCCCGCCACCCCCGTGGCCGGGGGCTCGTAACAGGGGTCACTCCGCGCGCTCCGCCCGCGCAGCTTACCTGCCCGCCACCCCTGTTGCCGGGGGCTCTTAACAGGGGTCACTCCGCGCGCAGTGCGCTCACGAAAGGGGTGGGGCTCACCCTGGTTGATATAGACAGCAGGACGGTGGCCATGGAAGTTGGAACCCGCTAAGGAGTGTGTAACAACCCACCTGCCGAATCAACTAGCCCTGAAAATGGATGGCGCTGGAGCGTCGGGCCCATATACCCGGCCGTCGCCGGCAGCGAGACGCGCTTGGAGGTGCGCTCAGCGCGGCTCCCATATGATTGCGCACTGGTGTGCGTCTGGGTCGTGACAGCGTGGCACGCGAATGTCTGTGCTGCGTTGGATCAGTCTCCTTTCTTTAACAGGCAAAAGCTTTATAACCTCACTAATGCCTTGCATCGTCTATATTAGATATATAACAACGGGCGGGTGCGGGCGGATGGCGGGCGGATGCAGTTCTGATCAAATGTTAGATCGGGTGGATTGCGGATGGTTGACGACTTTCTGATGCGGTTGCGGATGAAATAATTGCCTATCCGCGCATCTCTAGCCTGGAGGGAGGTTAGGCCCTGCCTCCTCTCCGCTTTGTAGATCTCGGGTAAAGACAAAATCTTCCTGTGGCTTACAATACATCAAAGAAACCGACGCCTTCATGTCACTTCCCATCGTACACAGTGGAGTTTTACAAGCCTTCTGCTTGGTAGGATCAAAGACAGCTTTTGTCCTCTCGCAGGGCGAGCTGAACTCAATGTAACACAAAGTTTTGTGATAACTTAGATACAATTATTCTGACACTCAGAGCAACAGCATTGGACAAACAGAGAACATCCACGTCGGCGCGGTTGGCAGAGTGGCCTTGCCAGCAGGCTGAGGGTTCCTGGTTCGATCCCCACTTTCTACCAACCTAGTCACTTCCGTTGTGTCCTTTTAGCAAGACACTTCACCCTTGCTCCTGATGGGTCGTGGTTAGGGCCTTGCATGGCAGCTCCCGCCATCAGTGTGTGAATGTGTGAATGTGGAAATACTGTCAAAGCGCTTTGAGTGCCTTGAAGGTAGAAAAGTGCTATACAAGTATAACCCATTTACCATCTAGTCAATGTTACATACTTGCCAACCCTCCCGGATTTTCCGGGAGACTCCCGAAATTCAGCGCCTCTCCCGAAAACCTCCCGGGACACATTTTCTCCCGAAAATCTCCCGAAATTCAGGCCGAGCTGGAGGCCATGCCCCCTCCGGCTCCATGCGGACCTGAGTCCGCTTTCCAACAATATAAAGAACGTCTACAGTAAAGCAGTTCGTCTGCCGTAAACAGCAATGTTGTGACACTCTTAAACAGGACAATACTGCCATCTAGTGCATTGGATGAAAGCACTTTTGTGCGTGCCACACAGCAATGCCATCAGAGAGGGTGTTCAGCATGGTTCGAAAGATAGTGACAGAGAATAGGACAAGGATGGACAATTCCACCCTTAACTCAACAATGAGTAGATGAGTGTTATGTGTGTGTATATGTGTAAATAATTGAACACTGAAATTCAAGTATTTCTTTTACATATATATATATATATATATATATATATATATATATATATAAAATAAATATATATTTATAGCTAGAATTCACTGAAAGTCAATTATTTCTTATATATATATATATATGTATATTAGTGATGCGCGGTTTGCGGGCACAACCGCGGAGTCCGCGGATTATCCGCGGATCGGGCGGATGAAATTAAAAAAAAATTAGATTTTATCCGCGGGTCGGGTCGGGCGGTTGAAATAAAAAAAAATTAGATTTTAAATAGATTCAGGCGGGTGGCAGTTAAACCAATTGGGAAATATATATACATAGTTAAATGTTGTTACCCACATACGAAAAACAAGCAGGCACCTGCAGCATATGCCACAACAGAAGAAAAAAAAAGAAAAGAGATGGACACTTTTACGGAGCGGAGAAGGGACGCCTCGCCGGGGTCCGGGACCGAGGCACCTTCCCCCGAGAGGGCCCCACCGGGAGCCGTAGCTGAGGCGATCCGCGAGAAGGGCCCGACGCACGTCCAGGGTCACCACCGCGCCCACCGCACCGACATCCCGCCTCGTCCGCCTTCGCCGCGGCCGGCGTCACGCGCAGCAGGTAAGCAGCTTACCTGCCCGCCACCCCCGTGGCCGGGGGCTCGTAACAGGGGTCACTCCGCTCGCTCCGCCCGCGCAGCTTACCTGCCCGCCACCCCTGTTGCCGGGGGCGCGTAACAGGGGTCACTCCGCGCGGTGCGCTCACGAAAGGGGTGGGGCTCACCCTGGTTGATATAGACAGCAGCTAGGACGGTGGCCATGGAAGTTGGAACCCGCTAAGGAGTGTGTAACAACCCACCTGCCGAATCAACTAGCCCTGAAAATGGATGGCGCTGGAGCGTCGGGCCCATATACCCGGCCGTCGCCGGCAGCGAGACGCGCTTGGAGGTGCGCTCAGCGCGGCTCCCATATGATTGCGCACTGGTGTGCGTCTGGGTCGTGACAGCGTGGCACGCGAATGTCTGTGCTGCATTGGATCAGTCTCCTTTCTTTAACAGGCAAAAGCTTTATAACCTCACTAATGCCTTGCATCGTCTATATTAGATATATAACAACGGGCGGGTGCGAGCGGATGCGGTTCTGATCAAATGTTACATCGGGTGGATTGCGGATGGTTGACGACTTTCTGATGCGGTTGCGGATGAAATAATTGCCTATCCGCGCATCTCTAATATATATATATATATATATATATATATATATATATATATATATATATATATATATATATATATATATATATATATATATATATATATATATGAAATACTTGACTTGTTGAATTCTAGCTGTAAATATACTCCTCCCCTCTTAACCACGCCCCCGCCCCCCAACCACACCCCCTGACCCCGCCCCCGCCCCCACCTCCCGAAATTGGAGGTCTCAAGGTTGGCAAGTATGATGTTAACACTTAATCATGGGACCGCTAGCATGATTCCACATTCCCTCGAGTCCAACGTTTATTGTCAATTCCGGTGTCTGGCATGTTTCATTGAGGAATATGTTTGCTTTTAGGCTGAAGTTGACGATGGAGGTCAAAACATTTGTGCCAAGGCCGTCTACGACTACCAGGCTGGTGCGTGCACACACACACACACACACACACACACACGCACACACACACACACACACACACACATACATACACACACACACGTCACACATGGCGAAGTTGAGATTAAAAATATATACAATATATGGTCATTTCTTCCTCAGCTGATGACACAGAGATCACCTTTGACCCGGGTGACATCATCAAAGGGATTCAGATGGTGGATGAAGGCTGGTGGCGAGGCTACGGACCCGACGGCCATTACGGCATGTTTCCCGCCAACTATGTTGAACTGTTGTAACTTTGGTCTAAATAAATGTTGTCTTATGACTTGATCGTATTATTCCATTGAAGTGCCGTAGCTCGTAAGTTTTTGGTGACATGATGGATAATTGTTTGATCAATTGGTTTATGATGGGTGGGAGGAAAGTGCGTGTTGATGACAAGAAGTGGATAATGTTTATGAAAATAAAGATAGTGAAGCAAATGTTGTTTTGCTGTGAACTGAAAATGTTGTACAAAATCCAAAACCAGTGAAGTTGTCACGTTGTGTAAATGGTAAATAAAAACAGAATCCATCCATCCATCCATCCATCTACTTCCGCTTATCCGAGGTCGGGTCGCGGGGGCAGCAGCCTAAGCAGGGAAGCCCAGACTTCCCTCTCCCCAGCCACTTCGTCCAGCTCCTCCCGGGGGATCCCGAGGCGTTCCCAGGCCAGCCGGGAGACATAGTCTTCCCAGCGTGTCCTGGGTCTTCCCCGTGGCCTCCTACCGGTCGGACGTGCCCGAAACACCTTCCTAGGGAGGCGCTCGGGTGGCATCCTGACCAGATGCCCGAACCACCTCATCTGGCTCCTCTCCATGTGGAGGAGCAGCGGCTTTACTTTGAGCTCCCCCCGGATGACAGAGCTTCTCACCCTATCTCTAAGGGAGAGCCCCGCCGAGAACTCATTTCGGCCGCTTGTACCCGTGATCTTGTCCTTTCGGTCATGACCCAAAGCTCATGACTGTCAAGACTTGGTCCGGGGGTGTGTGCTTTTCCAGGATGCAACGGAAAGTTGGCTCGTGCGAGACGGGAATGAAGGTACATGATTTATTATTATCAAAAAAAGGAATACATGAAAGCGCGCACAGTGGCGGAGAACAAACTATGAAACCAAAAAGACTATAAATATGGAACAAAAACTTACTTGGCTTGGACAAAAGTCGTTGCTTGAGGAATTGACATGAAAAGAAGTATCAGGCATGAACAGAGCATAAATGTGTTGTGAGGTCGTCAGGACGAACAACAGAAAATGAATGAACTTAAATACTATGGACATGATTAACAACAGGTGCGTGACTCAAAACAGGTGCGTGACATGACAGGTGAAACTAATGGGTAACTATGGTGACAAAACAAAACAAAAGTGCACAAAAAAGTCCAAAAATAAAACCTGATCACACAGACATGACAATGACCATAGGTGAGGATGGGAACGTAGATCGACCGGTAAATCGAGAGCTTTGCCTTCCGGCTCAGCTCCTTCTTCACCACAACGGATCGATACAGCGTCCGCATTACTGAAGACGCCGCACCGATCCGCCTGTCGATCTCACGATCCACTCTTCCCCCACTCGTGAACAAGACTCCGAGGTACTTGAACTCCTCCACTTGGGGCAAGATCTCCTCCCCAACCCGGAGATGGCACTCCACCCTTTTCCGGGAGAGAGAATACAATGATTTGCAAATCCTTTTCAACTTCTATTCAATTGAATAGACAGCAAAGACAAGATATTTAATGTTCACACTGAGAAACTTTTTACAAATAATCATTAACTTAGAATTGAATGGTAGCAACACATTGCAAAAAAGTTGTCACAGGGGCATTTTTACCACTGTGTTACATGGCCTTTCCTTTTAACAGCACCCAGTAAAGGTTTGGGAACTGAGGAGACACATTTTTGAAGTGGAATTATTCTCCATTCTTGCTTGATGTACATTAAGACAGTCCGGGGTCTACGTTGTGGTATTTTAGGCTTCATAATGTGCCACACATTTTCAATGGGAGACAGGTCCGACTGCAGGCAGGCCAGTCTAGTACCCTCACTCTTTTACTACGAAGCCACGCTTGCTGACATAAGCAGGGGCGTCCGTGACAACGTTGCTTGGATGGCAATGTATGTTGCTCCAAAACCTGTTTGTACCTTTCCGCATTAATGGTGCCTTCACAGATGTGTAAGTTACCCATGCCTTGGGCACTAATACACCCCCATACCATCACACATGCTGGCTTACATGAGCTCGGGCCCAGCGAAGCCGGCAGCGTTTCTGGGTGTTGTTGACAAATGGCTTTCGCTTTGCATAGTAGAGTTTTAACTTGCACTTACAGATGTAGCGACCAACTGTAGTTACTGACAGTGGTTTTCTGAAGTGTTCCTGAGCCCATGTGGTGATATCCTTTTCACACTGATGTCGCTTTTTGATGCAGTACCGCCTGAGGGATCGAAGGTCTGTAATATCATCTCCAGATTCTCTGAGCCTTTTGATGAAATCCCTAAATTCCTTGCAATAGCTGGTTGAGAAATGTTGTTCTTAAACTGTTGGACAATTTGCTCAGGCATTTGTTGACAAAGTGGTGACCCTCGCCCCATCCTTGTTTGTGAATGACTGAGCATTTCATGGAAGCTGCTTTTATACCCAATCATGGCACCCACCTGTTCCCAATTAGCCCGTTCACCTGTGGGATGTTCCAAATAAGTGTTTGATGAGCATTCCTCAGTTTTCTCAGTCTTTTTTGCCACTTGTGCCAGCTTTTTTGAAACATGTTGCAGGCATCAAATTCCAAATGAGCTAATATTTGCAAAAAATAACAAAGACTTCCAGTTCGAACGTTAAGTATTTTGTCTTTGCAGTCTATTCAATTGAATATAAGTAGAAAAGGATTTGCAAATCATTGTATTCTGTTTTTATTTACCATTTATTTACACAATGTGACAACTTCACTGCTTTTGGGTTTTGTAATTGAAATCATAAGTTGTGTATGGCACTATGTAAAGCGCTTTGAGTCACTAGAGAAAAGCGCTATATAAATACAATTCACTTCACGTCACAATTTTCTATTCCTCTTGTGATTCACTCCAAGTTTTCTCCCTGGCACATTTTGTTTACAAAAGTCACACATAAGGTAAACAATCTAATAAAAGAATAGATTAAACCAATCTCGGACTTACAAACCCCGTTTCCATATGAGTTGGGAAATTGTGTTAGATGTAAATATAAACGGAATACAATGATTTGCAAATCCTTTTCAACCCATATTCAGTTGAATATGCTACAAAGACAACATATTTGATGTTCAAACTCATAAACATTTTTTTTTTTTTTGCAAATAATCATTAACTTTAGAATTTGATGCCAGCAACACGTGACAAAGAAGTTGGGAAAGGTGGCAATAAATACTGATAAAGTCGAGGAATGCTCATCAACAGGGCCGGCCCGTGGCATAGGCCGTATAGGCAAATGCTAAGGGCGCCGTCCATCAGGGGGCGCCACGCCAGTGCCACAAATGTTGGAGAAAAAAAAAGAAAAGAAAAAAAAAAGTTGGTACTATTATTTCTAAATACAAAAAATAATCCCACGTTAATTAAAATGCAAAGTAAAGCCTATTTAATAGAAATATTATTTGTTACAACATTACGGTGCGCCCCCTCCCTTCCCGTATCATGACTCTTTTTGGACGTCACCACATCAAAAAAATCAACACAAGATGTCAAAACGGCCAAAACTGTCAGGTGCCCAGGGAAGAAAAAAGAGAAAAGAAGAGGAGGAGAAACGAGAAAAGACAGAGGTAGCAGGTAGGTAACGTTAGCCTACATGAAATTATTTGTCTGTTACAGAATGTGATAGTAACCTGGCTTTTTAGCATTAAGCTAATGTTACATGATTCGGCAATTGCTAATCAATAAATAGCTAGTTCTGTTTTAACGTCGGGTTAATATTGTGGAGGGGGCTAAATTGTTATGGAAAATAATAATGTAACGTTAGGTAATTACAGTACTCCCACCTTACATTCCTCAGGGACATTTGTAATAGATCTTTTAAGCAGGTGTTTTTTGTTTACATTGTTATTGCCTTCTGGTTAGCTAATGTTTGCCCTGCAGGTAATAGTCACTTTTCCACCCCTTTATATATTCGGTATAGTTGTAAGTAAAAAAAAAAAAAAAGGTGGGGGGGGCGCCACCTAAAACCTTGCCTAGGGCGCCAGATTGGTTAGGGCCGGGCCTGCTCATCAAACACTTATTTGGAACATCCCACAGGTGTGCAGGCTAATTGGGAACAGGTGGGTGCCATGATTGGGTATAAAAACAGCTTCCCCAAAAAATGCTCAGTCTTTCACAAGAAAGGATGGGGCGAGGTACACCCCTTTGTCCACAACTGCGTGAGCAAATAGTCAAACAGTTTAAGAACAACGTTTCTCAAAGTGCAATTGCAAGAAATTTAGGGATTTCAACATCTACGGTCCATAATATCATCAAAAGGTTCAGAGAATCTGGAGAAATCACTCCACGTAAGCGGCATGGCCGGAAACCAACTTTGAATGACCGTGACCTTCGATCCCACTGTATCAAAAATCGACATCAATCTCTAAAGGATATCACCACATGCGTTCAGGAACACTTCAGAAACCCACTGTCACTAAATACAGTTGGTCGCTACATCTGTAAGTGCAAGTTAAAGCTCTACTATGAAAAGCCAAAGCCATTTATCAACAACATCCAGAAACGCCGCTGGCTTCTCTGGGCCCGAGATCATCTAAGATGGACTCATGCAAAGTGGAAAAGTGTTCTGTGGTCTGACGAGTCCACATTTCAAAAAAAATTTTGGAAATATTCGACATCGTGTCATCCGGACCAAAGGGGAAGCGAACCATCCAGACTGTTATCGACGCAAAGTTCAAAAGCCAGCATCTGTGATGGTATGGGGGTGTATTAGTGCCCAAGGCATGGGTAACTTACACATCTGTGAAGGCACCATTAATGCTGAAAGGTACATACAGGTTTTGGAACAACATATACTGCCATCTAAGCGCCGTCTTTTTCATGGACGCCCCTGCTTATTTCAGCAAGACAATGCCGAGCCTCATTCAGCATGTGTTACAACAGCGTGGCTTCGTAAAAAAGAGTGCGGGTACTTTCCTGGTCCGCCTGCAGTCCAGACCTGTCTCCCATCTAAAATGTGTGGCGCATTATGAAGCGTAAAATACGACAGCGGACTGTTGAACGACTGAAGTTCTACATAAAACAAGAATGGGAAAGAATTCCACTTTCAAAGCTTCAACAATTAGTTTCCTTAGTTCCCAAAAGAAAAGGTGATGTAACACAGTGGTGAACATGCCCTTTCTCAACTACTTTGGCACGTGTTTATTTAAAAAAAGAAAGAAAATAATATTAATTGTACCAATAATAGTGATTAAGAACAAACAACAAAAGTACAATTAATTACAATATCAGAAACAATATATATAATGATATAAATAGTAATAATAATATCGTCATTATTATTGCAAATACTTATTTCCATCACCAGAAATTAATATTGACATATCAATACAACACAATATCAAAAAATAAAAACAATAACAAGGTAGAGAAAGTCCTTAAGTCCATTTCATCATTTATATTCATATTTATTTTAGAATATTTCATGTTGCCACCTGCACGGCAGTGATAGCCTCGTAATTATTGATTAAGTTTTATGGGTGTATTTGAATAATATAAATATTTTAATACAAATATTTGAATGTATATTACTGTTCCATAATGGTATTGAAAAAAGGAAATAAAACGCCAAATATTTGTTCTGGCGTCATCAGTAGGCGCCGAGCTTTTTTTGCGTGACGTCACTTCTCGGCGACTGTCGAGGGAAGAAGAAGAAGAAGAAGAAACAAGATGGCTGCAAGGTTACTCCTCCGCTCAGGCTTCAGGGCCGCCGTGAGCCGCCGGGCCGCTGTGGTGCCGTCAATGTGCCGCAACATGGCGGCTGGAGGTGAGCCCCGAACCACAGAACCGAAACAAAAGAGCTAAAAAAAAAAGAAAGTACCAAAAGGTTTGTCTGACTCAAGGACGGAGGACTATTATTAATAATGTCCTGACTAGTCGATAATATTCGTTTGGACCTCATATTTTATTTTTATTTTGAATATGCTGAACAAAGTAACATTAAATAACACTTTTTGCACACTTTCTGAAAAAGTAGGCATAAGCAAAACATACTTACTGATATTTTGTTTACTTCCTGCGTTGAAAAACTACTTACTGCTTTCTAATAGGGAGAGAAAAGAGTAGAAAATGTGTAACAATACATGCAGTGATGTGGGGATGAAAAGTATCATTTCGCCACATCATGCTTTAAAGTATCACTTTGATTCACACTGTCGCATGTTTTTAATCTTTTAAAGGCATGTTCAATGCATACCTGCCAACTACTCCGGTTTTCCCGTAATTAGTATGGTTTTCATCAACCTATTCCGGGTTACGGTTGCAGTGATAAAAAATACGGTTTTTCATTAATTAAAATTTTTTTTTTTTTTTAAAGTTTTATTCACCAAATCGCGTAACAACAATGACAATCGACACTGCTTCCCGTAACTTCCTATCGAGCCATTCCGAATGCCATGCGCGAGGCTATTTATAGCACCGCTGCCAAGCACGAGGCACCAGTTGCCATTGTTTCCAAACGAGCGAACGATCATGGAATCAGCCGGAGAAAAATAGCAAACGAGTCTTAAACCGAAAAGAAAACTGCAGTCATTCCGTGAAGAATATTCAAAAGCCTATCCGGGAATAATTATCCGTTCCAAAAAGGGTGAAAGCTACGCGAATTGCACCTTGTGCAGGCAAGATTTTTCGATCGGACACGGAGGAATTAGCGATGTAAAAGACCACGTTGGGACAAAAAAACACAAGTCTAATGCCGTTGCTAAATTTGGATTTTAGCCACAAAAAGGTAATGACACCAATGTTATCTATTGGAATTGTTTAGTACTGTTATACTGTTAAAAGTGTTTATACTATTTATGCTTTCAAGTCCAAGTTGAAGAAATCTTGTTAAATGTTGACAGCATAACTACCAAAACACAGAAGTATGTCCTTAATATTTTTGCAGTGCTATTTCTGTTGAAAAGTTAAAATGATTACATTAGAGATGTGATGTGCCACTTTTCAAGTGTCTGATGGCTTAAATTAATTTTCATTAATTTTTCATATATTGAATTCTTATGAAAGGCTTACAAAAAAACTACATTTGAATTGTAATTCCATGCTATTGACAGGACTATTAATTTTAATGAAGTTAGCTTACCATGTTTACAGTATGATAATTGTGATAGAAATGTGAATTTTAGGCACAGAATATTTTTTACAATTGAACAAGGCAGTAGATTATACAAGCTTGGACAGAAAGTTCATAATGACACCAATTTTTTTTTTAATGGAATTGTTTAGTACTGTTTTACCATTTGTTTACTGTAAAAAGTGTTTATACTTTCAATTAACACATTGAAGTCTTGTGAAAGGTTGACAGGATAACTGGCATTAACTGTCAAAATAATTTCAAACTATTGAAGTTAGCTTACAGAATAAACATGTCAATCAACCCATATGATTTTTGCTGTAATATTTTTGTTTTGAAAAGTCACTGTGACTGATAGAAAAGTGATGGTTTCAGCAACATTTTAACCTGTCTGAAAGCAATCAATCATTTTGCGTCGGGGGGTGAACCCCCCACCAGGACTTTGTCCTGGACCTACCGGGGCCTGTGGCCCCTGGACCCTGGCTACTAGGTTTTTCTGATTTCAAAAGTTGGCAGGTATGTCAATGTATATTTGGCATAAATTAAACATGTGCAAGAATATAAATGGCAAAATGAACTTAAAATATCGTTATTATAGTATTATTTTCAACTAGATGAGACCACACCAATCAGAGAGCACTGTTCAGTATTGTGGCCACTGTTTGGCTCAGCTGCCGGCAGCATTACTAGATGGATCAGGGGGGCCCACACTTTATCTGCAGGCGAGCTACTTTTCCATTGACCAAGTGGAGTGGATCTACCTCATTCATATATATCATTTATTTGTTTATGAAAGAGACATTTTTGTTAACAAGTTAAAGGTGTTTAATGATAATACAAGCATGTTTAACACCAGTGTTTCCCACACATTCATTTATTAGTGGCGGCCCGCCACGAAAGAATTACGTCCGCCACAAATGGATTTTTCGGCTTTTGACTCGCTCGACCGCTCATAAAAGCAATGGGACTGTCTGTGAATGTTGCTTGTAGTTACAACTCCGGTGCAGTAGGTGGCGGGTGTATGCGTCTATGCATTGTAACTCCGCCAATAGCACTTAATTCACCTGGTGGGCCAGAAGAAGAAGAAGAAGAGGGACGGACGGACCGGATCAAAATACGAGGGTAATATATGTTATAGGTAGATAGGTTATTGCTGCATCGCTCGCGGCTCGTCATATATTTAACGTTAATCCGCGATTTCACCGAGCGTTTCACTGACGGTGAGCAGCCTGACGCTGCTTCATTAACACCGCCGCTGTTTGACTCGAGGTCCGGGCAGACGCACGTAATAACAGTCACGTGTTACAATACCGACGAGCTAACGTGTCCAGGTTATAACCCTGTTGTCAATAAACACACATGGACTGAAGCTAAATTGTCCACTGCAGCATGTGAATGCAATGAAAAGAATAAAATCTGAGCCAACCAGCTGTTAAAATGTTGTCCAGGTTAATGTTTTGGCCATTAAAGGCCCTTCATTTCAAGATTTCAACAGGTGGCTGACCTGTTCAGATGGGTGTAACTGCTACTGGTCAAATAATGTGAAATATCATTTAATTTTACATGTATGCAATGCCATTTAAATGTAATTATAGATAATAATAATAATAATAATAAAATACTGTGTAGTGTTGTAAATAGTCAACGGGAAGAATTTTAGTAAGATATAAGCCATGAGCACTACACAGCCAGAAAAAAAAACCTAGGCAGGACAAGTAAAAATATTGGGGCAAGTAGATTTGAGAAGTCGGGCAAGTAGAAAAAAACCGTAACGTTGAACCCTGCATGTGTTGAGCTGCTGCCGCTTAAGGTTAGACGGCACTGTACATAGAGTGGCTCTGCTCGTTAGTAATAAATTCTAATGTTGGATGTTCACTCCTTCACACAGATGAGTATAGAAAAATATTTTTAACGGCTGAAAATGGCTCGACTTGGAGAGGAGGTAGGCCTACAGTCCGGACCACAGGTGCGACCTGTTCAGCAGCAGCAGGAGGAGGAGGAGGAGGTTGACTGACTGTGGCAGGACACCTCTGCCTCTGTTTCACTTCATGTTGCTGGTAAATAATATGGTTGTAGTAGTAGGCTAAAGTTAAATTATTTAGTATTCACTAATTAAAGGGGCAGAGCTTTAAGAGACATTTTAGCTTTTATATTTTATAAGATATATTTTTTGTAAGAACCACAATTAATAAATATATTTCAGTGAATCACTAATTGTTCAAATCTGTATATAAATATGTACATAAAATGTTGTAATTATATTCCAACTCCGCGTTCTTCTTGGTCATCGCCGCTGCCGCCGCCACCCCCCAACCACACCACCACAAATAGATGACTGTCCTGTGGGAAACACTGAACACACATAGATTCCTTTCTTTCATGAAGACAAGATAAGTTGGTGTACAAGAGAGTGAGAAGAGCCTGAAGTGTAATGCCCGCAGCTAAAAGCAACTGCATGAGAACGTGTACTCGAATATCACTATATAGTCATTTTCTATATCGCACAGAGACAAACCCGCGATATATCGAGTATATTCGATATATCGCCCAGCCCTAATATCAATAAACATAAAATAATTGTATTAATGAAATATATTGTAAATACATGGATAAACAGGAGTAACAGAATAGTGTATACCAGACTTGGGCAAAATACGACCCGCGGGCCACATGCGGCCCGTGACGATTTTCAATCCAGCCCGCGGACGTTCTACATAATTTTTTTAGACCTTTAACATCAAAACTGTAGCTGCCATTATGATGTGCAGTGCTGTTTTTAAATGACTAAGTCTTGAACTATAGACAGTATTTTAATGGTTGAAATCTGTGCTTTTGAGTGTTATACAAGTTATTACAGTAATCTACGTCACAGCAGCTCAGACCAGGAACAAAGCATAGTGGGTGGGGTTTGTTTTTCAGAGCAGCCAGCCCAAAACGCATGTGTCAGGAACAGATGCGGAAGCACATTTTTACGTGATAATATATCATATTGTGGGTGTTTATTTCACTTTGCATTCATATTTTGCTGTTTTTTACATTTTTGTTGTGTTTTGCTTGGTCTGAGAAGTAAAAGAGGAGTGATGTTCATATGTTCTTCATCCATCCATCCATTTTCTACCGCTTATTCCCTTCGGGGTCGCGGGGGGCGCTGGAGCCTATCTCATATTCAGTGTTTTATTGTTCATTGTTAAAGGCCTATTGAAATGCGATTTTCTGATTTAAACGGGGATAGCAGATCCATTCTATGTGTCATACTTGATCATTTTGCGATATCGCCATATTTTTGCTGAAAGGATTCAGTAGAGAACATCGACGATAAAGTTCACAACTTTTGGTCGCTGATAAAAAAGCCTTGCCTCTACCGGAAGTAGCAGACGAGTAGCGTGACGTCACAGGTTGTGGAGCTCCTCACATCCGCACATTGTTTACAATCATGGCCACCAGCAGCGAGAGCGTTTCGGACCGAGAAAGCAACGATTTCCCCATTAATTTGAGCGAGGATGAAAGATTTGTGGATGAGGAAAGTGAGAGTGAAGGACTAGAGGGCAGTGGGAGCGATTCAGATAGGGAAGATGCTATGAGAGGCGGGTGGGACCTGATATTCAGCTGGGAATGACTAAAACAGTAAATAAACACAAGACATATATATACTCTATTAGCCACAACACAACCAGGCTTATATTTAATATGCCACAAATTAATCCCGCATAACAAACACCTCCCCCCTCCCGTCCATATAACCCGCCAATACAACTCAAACACCTGCACAACACACTCAATCCCACAGCCCAAAGTACCGTTCACCTCCCCAAAGTTCATACAGCACATATATTTCCCCAAAGTCCCCAAAGTTACGTACGTGAGACTTTTTGAGACTTTTATTAGTAGGTTGCACAGTGAAGTAAATATTCCGTACAATTGACCACTAAATGGTAACACCCGAATACGTTTTTCAACTTGTTTAAGTCGGGGTCCACTCAAATTGATTCATGATACAGATATACGTATACTATCATATATACTATCATCATAATACAGTCATCACACAAGATAATCATCAGGGTGTATACATTGAAATATTTATGTGACATGCACATAGCGGCACGCACGTACGGGCAAGCGATCAAATGTTTGGAAGCGTACTCACGGTACCGTGTCTGCGTATCCAACTCAAAGTCCTCCTGGTAAGAGTCTCTGTTGTCCCAGTTCTCCACAGGCCAATGGTAAAGATTGACTGTCATCTTCCGGGAATGTAAACAATGAAACACCGGCTGTGTTTGTGTTGCTGCAGTCAGCCGTAATACACCGCGTCCCTCCTACAGCTTTCTTCTTTGCTGTCTCCATTGTTCATTGAACAAATTGCAAAAGATTCACCAACACAGATGTCCAGAATACTGTGGAATTTTGCGATGAAACAGGCGACTTAATAGCTGGCCATCGTGCTGTCTCAAAATGTCCTCCACAATCCGCGACATCACGCGCTGACGTCATCATACCGAGACGTTTTCAGCAGGATATGTCGCGCGAAATTTAAAATTGCACTTTAGTAAACTAACCCGGCCGTATTGGCATGTGTTGCAATGTTAAGATTTCATCATTGATATATAAACTACCAGACTGCGTGGTCGGTAGTAGTGGCTTTCAGTAGGCCTTTAATATTGTAAATCACACTTTCTTTATTTTCATGTACATTTTAGGTGTCCCATTCAGTAAAAAAACTGCAAAATTCCATTCCGTTTTTTTGAGGTGGTCTGTCATAACTTTTTTAGAACTCTTATCGGACATTGTAACTTTTGGTTTTAGTGTTCAATCAATCAATCAATCAATAAATTCCTTAATTTTCATTGTCATAATAACACTTAAGTCATACATGTCAACGAGATTTTGTTTGAGCTTTGTCCAGCGGCATAGAAACTGCATTGAAGTGCAGGTTGACCATAGTTTACAGTTTAGCATTGTCAAGAAGATGGCGAATAGAGGGGGGTGTGGGGGTGGGAACAGTCAGATGTCTGATGGGTGTTACGTTGATGTTGCAGCAATGCAATGTCCAGAGTAGGGATGTCCCGATCCGATATTTGGATCGGATCGGCCGCCGATATTTGCAAAAAAATTCGTATCGGCAAGGCATGGGAAAATGCCGACCCAGATCCAGTTTAAAAAAAAAAACTCTGCTCCGTGTTTTCCAAGGCACCTATTTAAATAGTACATTCCACTTTTCTGCTGCTCCCTATAATTTCCGTTCCGCATTTTCCAGCATACCTTCAACACATCCACAGGTCTGTGGATTCTAACGCAGTTGCTTTTAGCTGCTGGCATTACACGACAGGCTCTTCTCACTCTTTTCTGTGTCTGTGCTTCTCACAGACAGCAAGCGCACCTTCTTACACACGTCGCTAGGGATGCAGCTAACGATTATTTTTCTATCGATTAATCTATAGATTATTTTTTCGATTAATCGGTTAATCTATAGATAATTTTTTTTCGATTAATCTATAGATTATTTTTCCTTTTACCGATTTTTTTTTAATTTAAAATGAAGAGGAAAAAATAAATGTAGGCCAGTTTTTTCAAAAGGCATGGCTTTTATTTACAAAAAAAAAAGTATGGCCACTCAGTCAACATTGACAACAACATGACAAAATATTCTGTAACAATGTAAACATTTAAAACTTTTAACATTTAACAAAATTAAAAGTAGCTTATTTGCTTTTTAATGTGCAAATATAAAAGTAAACATCCAGTGCAAATCTTAATATTCTGGAATAGTATAAGCATTTCAAAAGTAAAAGTATTGCTTATTTTGCTTTAAAATGTGCAAAAATAAAGATAAACATCCAATACAAAAAAGTGCAAAATGGAAATATTCTGTAACAAGTGTAAACATTTCAACAAAAGTAAAAGTATTGCTTATTTGCTAAAATGTGCAAAAATAAAGCTAAACATCCAATACAAAAAAGTGTACAGTGTAAACATTTCAACAAAAGTAAAAGTATTGCTTATTTTGCTTAATAACACAACAATGATAGTATGATTAAAGTGAAAGTTAATTGTTCGTTTGTACATAGTATATGTAACTGTTAATGTTGTAAAAGGTATTTGCACAACTAATTAACGTTAGCGTTTGTGACACGTCTTGTGCCGTGGGGTTCTTTCAGGACCGACAGACTGAACGCCAGACGGCTTTGCCAGGTTTACAATCTTTTAATTTTACACAAAGTCTTTTCTCTTCCAACTGCGCGGATCGCGCACCTGGGCACGATTGCGGCGTCGCTCCCGGCGCGCCCCGCCTCGCCGCTCGCTGGCCGCCGCCACCTCTCCACAGCGTTAAAGAGGAGCGCGTCTTTGTAAACACTGAACAGGCACGCCAAACGCGCCTCTCAGAGCGAAACGGTGCTTTAGTTTATGAATTTACAACGCAGATACAAATGACACATTCATGTTTTTGTGTAATAATGACAACGTATACGCACGCGGACGATTGACTTGTTGATGGTGATGGCAAGAACGCTGTCGGGGGTTTTCTTTTCAAATGTTCGTTCATAGCCGTTGTGCTGCTATGATAGGCCATTTCCGCTCGACACAGTGTGCATACAATTGAAATACTCCCACACTTTTGACGACTTTTGGCGTGCTTTTTTCCCCTCGCTCGCATCGTCTGCTTTGCGCTCCGCCATGACAGTAGTGTGACGTAAATATGCGACGCGCCGACGCACAAAAACGGCGTCGACGTATTTACGTAACCGATGACGTCGACTACGTCGACGCGTCGTTTCAGCCTTACACGTCACATACTGTCACGTCATACGTCACATACGTATAAGCCCTCCCCGAGCAGAGAGGTAGCAGCATGGCTAACGTTAGCTGTGATGCTAGCGCAGCCGTGTGACCAACGTTCTCTCTAAGGTGCGCGCTTGTGCAATTGCGCACTGTTTAAGCGTCCTCTGCGCATAGCAATTATATGCCACGCACAAAATCAAATAAAAAAATAAGCGCATAACAATTTTCGACACACCGACACGACAGAGAAAACAGTTTTCGTCATCATTGTTCAAATATTATAACGTCTGTCGAGACGCTTATCTCCGTTCGGTGCCACACGTCCACACCATCAAAATGCTGAGGCAAACATTTCCAGATCAACACCGTATGAAAAAATTAGTCATTTTTTTAGTTGTGATTTCCTTCTCTGCATGAAAGTTTAAAAGTAGCATATATTAATGCAGTATGAAGAAGAATGTTTTAATGTAGACATGAAAGCCTTAAAAGAAAATGTTGAAAATCAAGACTACATTTCCTGCAAATGGGTGCATTTCTACCCTATATTTTAACTTTAGATTTATTCTCATATCAAACTCTTTTGGCTGTCTTTTTGACACTTACATCCGGCGCCCCCCTCCACACCCTGGATTATAAATAATGTAAATAATTCAATGTGATTATCTTGTGTGATGACTGTATTATGATGATAGTATATATCTGATAGTATATATCTGTATCATGAATCAATTTAAGTGGACCCCGACTTAAACAAGTTGAAAAACTTATTGGGGTGTTACCATTTAGTGGTCAATTGTACGGAATATGTACTTCACTGTGCAACCTACTAATAAAAGTCTCAATCAATCAATCAAAACACATAGAATCATCATACTGCTGTGATTATATGCATCAAGTGTTCATTCAAGGCTAAGGCAAAATATCGAGATATATATCGTGTATCGCAATATGGCCTTAAAATATCGCAATATTAAAAAAAGGCCATATCACCCAGCCCTTGTTTCAATGATGCCATTTCTGTTTGTCATGTATAATTTTGTCTATTTTGTGTTTATCCTTGAATAAACAGGTCAGTTTCTTGTTACCAACCATTGTGTATTATTCAAACTCCCCTAATTCAGCTGGCTAGTTGTTATCAAGAGTACTAAAACCCTTTTCAACATGATTCTGACAACTAAGTAGGCTAAATAACTTTAAACTTTAATACATGCTCGGATAGGCCATTATCGGTCAGTATCGGTATCGGTCAGTATCGGTATCGGATCGGAAGTGCAAAAACAATATCGGTATCGGATCGGAAGTGCAAAAACCTGGATCGGGACATCCCTAACCCAGAGCACAATTATTGAGGTGGTAAAGAGTGAGGTAATAAGATGGTCCGGGGCAGCAAAGGGGCAAGCTGTTCATTTAGCAGTCTCACAGACTGTGAGACATTCTGGTGGTCCTGGCACGAATCCATCTATCTTCCTAACAAAAAGGGACCCAAACACACAGCAGATTTTTACAGCTAAATGTGTACATATAATTTATACACACATACAACTTGGCCACATTTTTTTTCTCTCAATGTGGCCCCCAAGTCCAAATATTTGCCCAGCTCTGGTGTATAGTATAGACCAGGGGTCGGCAACCTTTCCCAGTCAAAGAGCCATTTTGACCAGTTTCACAAATTATAGAAAACAATGGGAGCCGCAAAAATTTTTGGAAATTTTAAATGAAATAACACTGCATATAAAGTTGTTTTTTTTGCTTTGTGCTATGTATAAGTGAAGTGAAGTGAGTTATATTTATATAGCGCTTTTCTCAAGTGACTCAAAGCGCTTTACATTGTGAAACCCAATATCTAAGTTACATTTTATTTTATTTTTTTTTAACCAGTGTGGGTGGCACTGGGAGCAGGTGGGTAAAGTGTCTTGCCCAAGGACACAACGGCAGTGACTAGGATGGCGGAAGCGGGGCTTGAACCTGCAACCCTGAAGTTGCTGGCACGGCCGCTCTACCAACTGAGCTATACCGTATAATCCAGGGGTCTCAGACACGCTGCCCACACCTTTATATGGAATTTTAAAGCTGGTGCGGCACGCGGGTTTTAAACGAATGGCACTTGTCAGCGTCATGCGTGCCGTGATGGTACAACATATAGCGCCCATTACAACCAGCGTGCCTGATCAGCCACACGTTGTATGGTGTTTCCGCTTGATCACGCAGGTGACAGCAATGCATACTTGGTCAACAACCACACAGGTTACACTGACGGTGGCGGTATTAAAAAAAACTATAACACTCTTACTAATAATGCGCCACACTGTGAACCCACACCAAACAAGAATGACAAACACATTTCGGGAGAACATCTGCACAGTAACACAACATAAACACAACAGGACAAATACCCAGAATCCCATGCAGCCCTAACTCTTCCGGGATACATTATACACCCCCGCTACCAAACCCCGCCCACCTCAACCGACGCACAGAGGGGAGGGTGGGGGTTGATGTGTGAGGAAGCAGGGTTGGGGTGGGGGCGGGGTTTGGTGGTAGCAAGGGTGTATAATGTAGCCCGGAAGAGTCAGGGCTGCATGGGATTCTGGGTGTTTGTTCTGTTGTGTTTATGTTGTGTTAAGGTGCAGATGTTCTCCCGAAATGTGTTTGTCATTCTTGTTTGGTTTTGGTTCAAAGTGTGGCGCATTATTAGTAAGAGTGTTAAAGTTGTTTTATATGGTCATTGTCAGTGTAACCTGTGTGGCTGTTGACCAAGTATGTCTTGCTGTCACGTACGTGTGCAAGCAGAAGATGCATATTGTATAACAATTGTTGAACTGGCACGCTGTTAATACAGATTGTAGAGAGCGCCAAATGTTGTACCATCATGGCACGCCCTTATTAAAGATGAAAGGGTGAAAATCTGTGAATATTAATCCCGGGAGTTTGCTGCGAGAGGCACTGAAATCCGGAAGTCTCACGGGAAAATTGGGGGTTCAGCAAGTAAACTGCTGAGCCGCATCAGAGTGATCAAAGAGCCGCATGCGGCTCCGGAGCCGCGGGTTTCCGACCCCTGGTATAGACTAAGCAATCAATTATTTAATAATGAATGATGTCTTTTCAATGATACGATTTTAGCTCATCACAAACACTGACTCAATATTTAAACTTCCACACTTGAAAATCACACGGTCGCTCTTCTTCTTCCTGTCAGGAATTCCCACCGATGAGGAACAAGCCACCGGCCTGGAGAAGGTTATCATGAAGGCCATGAAGGAGGGCGCTGTAAGTCTTGTTCAAGTTGCAAAATGTTATACATGATGTAATAGTGTTGTCCCGATACCAATGTTTTGGTACTCCATACTTTTCAAAATAAAGGGGACCTCAACATTTTTTATTTTTGGCTTTATTTTAACATGAACTCTTATGACACATCAAACATACATTTATTATTGCAATCAAATAAATAACATTGTGAACACACTAGACCAGGGGTGCTCATTACGTAGATTGCGAGCTACCGGTCGATCTCGGAGGGTGTGTCAGTCGATCACCAGCCAGGCATTAAAAAAATAGTCCTAAAAATGAGCGATCATAAATCTTCACTATGACGTCACTTTCGTCACTTGATTGACATTCACGGCACCCGAGGGTCTTCTGAGATGACGCTGGCTGCTGCCAGCTCATTAAAATGATCGACTGGAAGGCGAGAAACACTTTATTTTAACAGACTCTGTCGCCGTACCTGTCGTCAAAACTCCAAAGACCGACTGCGCAGTTGCGCTAACAAAACAAGAGTCTCAGAAAGCTGGCGTGCACAAGCTAGCAAGCTACGGAGTTTGCCGACAATGTATTTCTTGTAAAGTGTATACAAAGGAGTACGGAAGCTGGACAAATAAGATGCCAAAAACCAACCACTTTCATGTGGTATTGGACAGAAAGGAGGACTTTTTTCTCCTCCATTCGAAAATGCGGACGTTTTTAGCACCACTGTCTGATTCCAATCACTGCAAGTCATCAGAATCAGGTAATACACCAACTTATATTCTTGTCTTCATGAAAGAAAGGAATCTATATGTGTTAAACATGCCTGTATTATCTTTAAACACCTTAACTTGTTAACAATATTAACTATATGTGTTAAACATGCTTGCATTATCTTTAAACACCTTTAACTTATCAACAATATTAACTATATGTGTTAAACATGCTTTTATTATCATTTAACACCTTTAACTTGTTAACAATATTAACTATATGTGTTAAACATGCTTGTATTATCTTTAAACACTTTTAACTTATTAATAATATTAACTATATGTATTAAACATGCTTGTATTATCATTAAACACTTTTAACTTGTTAACAATATTAACTATGTGTTAAACATGCTTGTATTATCTTTAAACACCTTTAACTTGTTAACATAATTAACTATATGTATTAAACATGCTTGCATTATCTTTAAACACCTTTAACTTGTTAATGATATTAACTATATGTATTAAACATACTTGTATTATCATTAAACACCTTTAATTTATTAACAATATTAACTATATGTATTAAACATACTTGTATTATCATTAAACACCTTTAATTTGTTAACAATATTAACTATATGTATTAAACATTCTTGTATTTTCATTAAACACCTTTAATTTATTAACAATATTAACTATATGTATTAAACATTCTTGTATTATCATTAAACACCTTTAATTTGTTAACAATATTAACTATATGTATTAAACATTCTTGTATTTTCATTAAACACCTTTAATTTATTAACAATATTAACTATATGTGTTAAACATGCTTGTATTATCATTAAACACCTTTAACTTATTAACAAAAACATATATTTCATAAATAAGTAAATATAAATTATATATATGAATGAGGTAGATCCCCACGACTTGATCAATTGAAAAGTAGCTCGCCTGCAGAAAAAGTGTGAGCACCCCTGCACTAGACAGCTTCTTTTTTGTTAGTAACTAAACGGGATACAAAGGCTCCTAATTAACTTATTATCTATTATTTTGTCAACCTTAGGGATGGATGGATAATTAATCTACTTATTTACTGTTAATATCTGCTTTCTTACTGTTTCAACATGTTACATCTACACTTCTGTTAAAATGTAATAATCACTTATACTTCTGTTGTTTGGATACTTTACATAAGGTATGGGTGATACCACAAATTTGGGTATCGATCCGAAACCAAGTAGTTACAGGATCATACATTGGTCATATTCAAAGTCCTCATGTGTCCAGTGACGTGTTTCCTGAGTTTATAAACAATAAAATAAGGACAAAAAGACATTGTGATGATGAAAATATCATGTAATCATAGTAGTATCGACTGTATACGGCTCTTGTACTTGGCGTTGTTACAGTCATGTCTGTGTAGATCAGGGGTGCTCACACTTTTTCTGCAGGCGAGCTACTTTTCAATTGATCAAGTCGTGGGGATCTACCTCATTCATATATATAATTTACATTTACTTATTTATGAAATGTATGTTTTTGTTAACAAGTTAAAGGTGTTTAATGATAATGCAAGCATGTTTAACACATATAGTTAATATTGTTAAAACATTAAAGGTGTTTAATGATAATACAAGAATGTTTAATACATATAGTTAATATTGTTAACAAGTTAAAGGTGTTTAATGATAATGCAAGCATGTTTAACACATATAGTTAATATTGTTAAAAAATTAAAGGTGTTTAGTGATAATACAAGCATGTTTAATACATATAGTTAATATTGTTAACAAGTTAAAGGTGTTTAATGATAATGCAAGCATGTTTAACACATATAGTTAATATTGTTAAAAAATTAAAGGTGTTTAATGATAATACAAGCATGTTTAATACATATAGTTAATATTGTTAACAAGTTAAAGGTGTTTAATGATAATACAAGCATGTTTAACACATAGTTAATATTGTTAAAAAATTAAAGGTGTTTAATGATAATACAAGAATGTTTAATACATATAGTTAATATTGTTAACAACTTAAATGTGTTTAAAGATAATACAAGCATGTTTAACACACATAGTTAATATTGTTAATAAGTTAAAGGTGTTTAAAGATAATACAAGCATGTTTAACACATATAGATTCCTTTCTTTCATGAAGACAAGAATATAAGTTGGTGTATTACCTGATTGTGATGACTTGCATTGATAGGAATCAGACAGTGGTTATATGATAATGTCCGAAAAAAAGTCCTCCTTTCTGTCCAATACCACATGAAAGTGGTTGGTTTTTGGCATCTTATTTGTCCAGCTTCCGTACTCCTTTGTATACACTTTACAAGAAATACATTGTCGGCAAACTCCGTAGCTTGCTAGCTTGTGCACGCCAGCTTTCTGAGACTCTTATTTTGGTAGCGCAACTGTGCAGTCGGTCTTTGGAGTTTTGACGACAGGTACGGCGCCAGTCTGTTGAAATAAAGTGTTTCTCGCCTTCCAGTCGGTAATTTTAATGAGCTGGCAGCAGCCAGCGTCATCTCAGAAGACCCTCGGGTGCCGTGAATGTCAATCAAGTGACGAAAGTGACGTCATAGTGAAGATTTATGATCGCTCATTTTTAGGACTATTTTTTTAACGCCTGGCTGGTGATCGACTGACACACCCTCCGAGATCGACCGGTAGCTGGCGATCGACGTAATGAGCACCCCTGGTGTGGATCCTCCCATGGCATTTGTTTACATTCAGGAGCGCTTGCCTGCTGTTAGCGGTTAGCTATTTTATCATCCTGCGGTGTGTAGTGAAGCACGTTGAGCTGTTCCTTGTCCTGCAGGGAGGATTTTTGTTTTGTAAGAAACTTACTTTATTTGTTGCCATGGAGGCAAGTATTAGTGATTTAGTTAGTTTAGTTTATTATGTCTTCGGTCAATAGTCAACAAAATAAACAAACAGTTTTACATAAACAAACAGATGTACATTCATAAACGAAACAGTTGTACATTCATAAATGTAAAAAATAAAAATGTTGCAGACCGAAAGGGTTTAGGCTGAAGTTGAACACTTATTGCGCCTAATCCTATAAACAAAGTCAAGTACGAGATGAGCTTCCAAGAAAAATATGAAATTTCCTTTTCACAACATATTATAAAATACACATTGTACACAACATAAATACTGTTCAATTATATACACAGTAAAGGCTTGTGAAATATCCTTGTACACATGTTAAACCTTTGCACCAATTATATACTATATACAAACAATTATACTTCCATTATATTTATATCCCACATTTAGTTTTCAATTAACATTGATCATAGTATTAACTACTATTTTGATTCAAGATTTTCCAAGACATTGGTCTTAAAGTGTTTTTTAAATGTGTGAATGAATTTAGAAGTAGCTAAAACACTGGATGGGCGTTAGCCGCTAGCGAGCTATGTTTAAAAGCACCGTTTGCAATGTTTATAGCTTCACGTTTATTGTTAGTTTTTAACCCAAAATATGTCCATTTTCCCTCTTTTGTCTCCACACTGTTTCCGTTGCGTGTTGACGTACGTGTGCCTGGGCTCATATTACACGGCGTACCATCTTGTCCAGGAAAATAAAAAAGTACCGGTATTTTACCAAAGCAGTATAGTACCTTTTTTAATTCATTAGCACAGTGGTACTTTATTAGGGACCGAATGTCCCTTTGGGACAGAGGACCCTATTGTATTTCTTGCGTTTTATTAGGGCCCGCATGGCCCATTGCATAAGGACTCCCACAAGGAGTCCTTATGCAATGGGACATAAGGACCTATTGAATTTGTAAGGTTTTATTATTCTTTATTATTCTTCCGCACCCACAAAAAACTGTAATTTGACCCACTTAACATGCTTCAAAACTCACCATATTTTACCCACACATCAGGACCTGCGAAAATTGCCTTTTTAAAAAAAAAAAACCCCACAAAACTCAAAATTGCGCTCTAGCGCACCCTAGGAAGAAAAAAAAACTAGACTGCCTGTAACTCCCACCGGGAAGGTCGGAGAGACATGAAACAAAAACCTCTATGTAGGTCTGACTTACACCTACATTTCATAAATTGACAACCCCCAGCAAAAATCAACAGGAAGTTTGCTATTCCCCCTTCAAAACAATTTTTTTGTAAAAACCGGTCACCTTCCTTCAAAAACTATCTCCTCTGAGCGCGTTTGTCGTTTCAGCTTCAAACTAACACAGGAGAGAGATTAAACCCTTGTGTATAAAATAACAGAACAGAGTTTTAATACCTGCTCCGGTTTTGATTTTATGACCCTTCAAAGACCCGCTGCACTGATGATGCTGCGCTGCTGTTTTTTTAAGATGGCTGCTTAAAAGCAGGAAGCACCAACGTGCCCACACAATGCAGACAAGGTAGGTACACTAGACAAAAGTCTTGGGACACTTCAGACTAAAAGTAGACAAAAGTATTGGGACACTTAGGACTAGCACCTGCCAAATACGCGGGCCCGACCAATGCTGCTTGCAGCTTTAATTATTTTTATTATTCCGCCGCCTCTTTGAGTTGTAATTTGACCCACTTAACATGCTTCAAAACTCACCATATTTGACACACACATCAGGACTGGCGGAAATTGCCATTTAATTAAAAAAACAAACCCCAAAACTCAAAATTGCGCTCTAGCGCCCCCTAGGGAAAAACACAGACAAAACTGCTTGTAACTTCCGTTAGGAATGTCGTAGAGACATATAACAAAAACCTCTATGTAGGTCTGACTTAGACCTAGATTTCATACATTGACATCCTTCAGCAAAAATCAACAGGAAGTTGGCAATTCCCCCTACAGTCACTTTTGCCCCTTTGAGCTGTAATTTGACCCCCTTAACATGCTTCAAAACTCACCAAACTGGACACACACATCAGGACTGGCAAAAATTGCGATCTAATAAAAAAACAACAACCCCAAACCTCTAAACTGCGCTCTAGCGCCCCCAAGGAAGAAAACACAGACACAATTGCTCCGAGGAAGACAAAACTGCCTGTAACTTCCAGTAGGAATGTCTTACAGACATGCAACAAAAACCTCTATGTAGGTCTAACTCAGACCTACATTTCATATATTGACAACCCCCAGCAAAAATCAACAGGAAGTTTGCAATTCCCCCTTCAAAACAAAAGTTTTGTAAAAACCGGTCACCTTTTTTCAAACATTATCTCCTCTGAGCGCGTTTGTCGTGTCGGCTTCAAACTAGCACAGGAGAGGAATTGAACCCTTCTGATTAAAAGTTGACCAAAGAGTTTTAATTACCGCTCCGGTTTGGATTTTATGTGCCGCCAAAGTCGGTCCCGTCCATCGCTGCTTGCAGCTTTAATTAGTACTTGTAATCTACTTTCTGTTTACATAGTTTTTCTCAGAAAGCAGTGTTGTTATTGAGGAGCATGGTGTTGTGTTGTGTTGTGTTGCAGGACTCTCACGGCACGATGAGGTCCAAGGAGTACGCCGGCTCCAAAGTGGATCCTCACTTGGTTCCCTCCGTCTCCAACAAGAGGATCGTGGGATGTGTGTGTAAGTAAACGTCACAGCATCAGCACGATTCCACGGAGCAGAACGCATCACTTCTTCTCCTGCTGTGCGCAGGCGAGGAAGACAACACGGCGGTGGTGTGGTTCTGGCTCCACGAGGGCGAGACCCAGCGCTGTCCGTCCTGCGGTACCCACTACAAACTGGTCCCACACGAGCTCCCCCACTAGACCCAAGATAAGAACCATCCCCATCTTATTGAACTGTCTGGGAACATCCTGTTAGCTTGGGTCCATTTCCTGCTCTGCACTTCACACATTCTGTTATGATTTGGACTTGTTCTGTTTCCATACTTGATCAACCCGATGACCTCATCTTCTTAATCATGACTCTTTGCTCTTGTTCAGCATGTCTACCATCTTAATTCCTCTACAACCTTCCTTTGGTTCCAAAAATAAAGTCCATTTTACGTCTACCTTCCTTCTGGTCAAGTTGTTTTTTTTGGTCAATTTGTTTCAACAAAATAATGTTGAACTTTCAATCAAATTGTAAGTCAACAACCAATCAGTATTTAAAACTAAGACATGTAAGATGATCAAACATGTTACAAATAATTTCTACAGAATGTCCCTGAAGTCTGCATACAATGGCATAGATTTTAAAGTTATAAACAGGACTATTTAATATCAAATTAATACTGTCAAATATCTACCTAATATATTTAAATATTTTATTTTTAATAAAATGTGTGATTTTAATACACATTTTTCTATATTATATACATTTTAAAAATATTTCTAATATTTGTCTAACTAATTAGAATTGTGTGTAATGCATGCATACATTATTATATAGTAGAGATGCGCGGTTTGCGGACACAACCGCGGAGTCCGCGGATTATCCGCTGGTCGGGCGGTTGAAATAAAAAAAAATTTGATTTTATCCGCGGGTCGGGTCGGGAGGTTGAGAATAAAAAAAATTAGATTTTAAATAGATTCAGGCGGGTGGCAGTTAAACCAATTCGGAAAGATATATACATAGTTAAATGTTGTTACCCACATACGAAAAACAAGCAGGCACCTGCAGCATGCCACAACAGAAGAAGAAAAAAAAAAGAGATGGCAACGCCGGCAGCAAACGTGGTACGCGACAAACTAAAAAAGGGAATACTAAAGACCAGGGGAAAAAAAGGCCAGAAAAGTTCAGCGTGGACTCGTTTTTATGAGGTTGTAAATCAGGATGATAGTAATGCTGGCTACGTGATTTGCAAGAGCTGCGACGCTGTTTATGTCTACGACAGTCCCAAAACCGGGACATCTAACATGGTGCATCACATTTGTGCAAAACCCCGAACCTCCGCAAACACCCTGAGCATGAGCAGTTTCGTCCGCCGTGATCCCAGAAGAGTGCCACAGGATGTTAAAACAAGATAGAACTTAGCTGCCTGCAGCAGTTTGAGTGGCGCGAGCGCGCTTGGAGGTGCGCTCAGCGCGGCTCCCAGATGATTGCGCACTGGTGTTCGTCTGGGCCGTGACAGCGTGGCACGCATTGAATGTCTCTTCTGCATTGGATCAGTCTCCTTTCTTTAACAGGCAAAAGCTTTATAACCTCACTAATGCCTTGCATCGTCTATATTAGATATATAACAACGGGCGGGTGGCGGATGGCGGGCGGGTGCGGTTTTGATTAAATGTTAGTTCGGGTGGATGGCGGATGGTTGACGACTTTTGTGATGCGGTTGCGGATGAAATAATTGCCTATCCGCGCATCTCTATTACATAGGTATACTATATGTTCAGAATTTAGACTTATCTGAATTTTTATTCGGGTCCAAACATTTAAGAAATGGCCTTAATGTTACAGTGAACACCAATGTGTCATATTAAAATGGGTTTTTTTTTAACAAACAATGAATCTACAAACAAAAAAAGGCACTTTTGATGCAAATCAACAATTGACATCAGGCAGACCAATTCACATAAATACAACATTTTAAATTTCCACCTACAAAATAGGTAAAATAAAGACAATTCAAAATATTGGAGACAAAAATTTAAAGAAATTAAAAACCGCAAGGCTTTCCCATCAATTAGATTTTTTTCCCAAGTTTGAACTAATAATTTAAAACTATTATTCAAAGGAGGAAAATAGGTGTCACTTAAAAAAACAAAAAACTTTTGTGTATGACAAAAATGTTCCCAGCAAGAAAATAACAATAATCTTATAACAACAATAATAACAATCTTGTCGATTGTATTGTACCATATGTCCCGGCAAGAAATCTGCGTTCAAAGATCTCCGGCTTATTAGTGATTCCCAGAGCCCCAAAAAAGTCTGCGGGCTATAGAGCGTTTTCTATTGGGGCTCCAGTACTATGGAATACCCTCCCGGTAACAATTAGAGATGCTACCTCAGTAGAAGCATTTAAGTCCCATCTTAAAACTCATTTGTATACTCTAGCCTTTAAATAGACCCCCCTTTTAGACCAGTTGATCTGCCGTTTCTTTTCTTTTCTCCTCTGCTCCCCTCTTCCTTGTGGGGGGGGGGGGGGGGGGGGGGCACAGGTCCGGTGGCCATGGATGAAGTGCTGGCTGTCCAGAGTCGGGACCCGGGGTGGACCGCTCGCCTGTGCATCGACTGGGAACATCTCTGCGCTGCTGTCCCGTCTCCGCTCGGGATGGTGTCCTGCTGGCCCCACTATGGACTGGACTCTTACTATTATGTTGGATCCACTATGGACTGGACTCTCACAATATTATGTCAGACCCACTCGACATCCATTGCATTCGGTCTCCTCTAGAGGGGGTGGGGGGGTTTACCCACATATGCGGTCCTCTCCAAGGTTTCTCATAGTCATTCACATCGACGTCCCACTGGGGTGAGTTTTTCCTTGCCCTTATGTGGGCTTTGTACCGAGGATGTCGTTGTGGCTTGTGCAGCCCTTTGAGACACTTGTGATTTAGGGCTATATAAATAAACATTGATTGGTTGATTGATTGATAACCTTTTCTAATTTGCTGTCCTTTACAAATATGCCAAATTTGATATATTCTTGGCTCCTCCCAAAATAAATATTCAGTACTGTGTCACATTAAAAATATGAATCATTCACATTTGCTATATTCAATTACCAAAGGAACAGTTGTCAATAGACTCAGAAAATTGTAATAATATTCCATTAATATTTTGAAATTGTATTTCTTTAACTTTAGGGGAAAAAATAGTAATGAAATATAACTTGTCCTTATTTTCCCTATTTCTACTTAAGTAAACTTTTTTAGAATATTTACATGTGAATTGTTTCAAAAAAGGACATGTGTAAATTTGTTCGACGTTTAAAAAGAGCGACGGTCTCCTGGCTGACTACGTCATCACCGCGTGACCTCCGGCATTCTGCAGCGAAACAAGATTGCTTTATGTGCAAATATAGATCTTTTTAATAAACATATTTCATTTCATTTTTTTTATTTATTTATCTCTTTCATTGATGTGCATCTTTGATCGATAGACAATTATACCTCAATTATTCAATTATACATTTACACACCAATGCCTGAATAATATTTGAAAGTATATTACTGTTCCATAATGGTATTGTAAAAAGGTTATAAAACCACCAAATATTTGTTTTTTGGCGTCATCAGTAAGCGCCGAGATTTTTTTGCATGACGTCACTTCCTAGCGACTGTCGCGGGAAGAAGAAGAAGAAGAAACAAGATGGCTGCAAGGTTACTCCTCCGCTCAGGCTTCAGGGCCGCCGTGAGCCGCCGGGCCGCTGCAGTGCCGTCAATGTGCCGCAACATGGCGGCTGGAGGTGAGCCCCGAACCACGGAACCGAAACGAAAGAGCTCTAATTAAAATACAAGCAGGTTTGTCCGCCACAAGGACGCAGCAGCTCAGTGAAAAAAAAGAATCAACCTCTTTAGAAGTCATGGATGTTGTTGGTTAGGAACGTCAACAAATGTTTTGTTTGCCGATTATTCACACAAAGTAGGGCTGGGCGATATGGCCTTTTTTGAATATCTCGATATTTTTAGGCCATATCACGATACACCATATACAGGTAAAAGCCAGTAAATTTGAATATTTTGAAAAACTTGATTTATTTCAGTAATTGCATTCAAAGGGTGTAACTTGTACATTATATTTATTCATTGCACACAGACTGATGCATTCAAATGTTTATTTCATTTAATTTTGATGATTTGAAGTGGCAACAAATGAAAATCCAAAATTCCATGTGTCACAAAATTAGAATATTACTTAAGGCTAATACAAAAAAGGGATTTTTTGCGGCGTGGCATGGAGTCGATGAGTTTCTGGCACTGCTCAGGTGTTATGAGAGCCCAGTTTGCTCTGATAGTGGCCTTCAACTCTTCTGCGTTTTTGGGTCTGGCATTCTGCATCTTCCTTTTCACAATACCCCACAGATTTTCTTTGGGGCTAAGGTCAGGGGATTTGGCGGGCCAATTTAGAACAGAAATACCATGGTCCGTAAACCAGGCACGGGTAGATTTTGCGCTGTGTGCAGGCGCCAAGTCCTGTTGGAACTTGAAATCTCCATCTCCATAGAGCAGGTCAGCAGCAGGAAGCATGAAGTGCTCTAAAACTTGCTGGTAGACGGCTGCGTTGACCCTGGATCTCAGGAAACAGAGTGGACCGACACCAGCAGATGACATGGCACCCCAAACCATCACCCAACCATGCAAATTTTGCATTTCCTTTGGAAATCGAGGTCCCAGAGTCTGGAGGAAGACAGGAGAGGCACAGGATCCACGTTGCCTGAAGTCTAGTGTAAAGTTTCCACCATCAGTGATGGTTTGGGGTGCCATGTCATCTGCTGGTGTCGGTCCACTCTGTTTCCTGAGATCCAGGGTCAACGCAGCCGTCTACCAGCAAGTTTTAGAGCACTTCATGCTTCCTGCTGCTGACCTGCTCTATGGAGATGGAGATTTCAAGTTCCAACAGGACTTGGCGCCTGCACACAGCGCAAAATCTACCCGTGCCTGGTTTACAGACCATGGTATTTCTGTTCTAAATTGGCCCCCCAACTCCCCTGACCTTAGCCCCATAGAAAATCTGTGGGGTATTGTGAAAAGGAAGATGCAGAATGCCAGACCCAAAAACGCAGAAGAGTTGAAGGCCACTATCAGAGCAACCTGGGCTCTCATAACACCTGAGCAGTGCCAGAAACTCATCGACTCCATGCCACGCCGCATTAACGCAGTAATTGAGGCAAAAGGAGCTCCAACCAAGTATTGAGTATTGCACATGCTCATATTTTTCATTTTCATACTTTTCAGTTGGCCAACATTTCTAAAAATCCCTTTTTTGTATTAGCCTTAAGTAATATTCTAATTTTGTGACACACGGAATTTTGGATTTTCATTTGTTGTTGCCACTTCAAATCATCAAAATTAAATGAAATAAACATTTGAATGCATCAGTCTGTGTGCAATGAATAAATATAATGTACAAGTTACACCTTTTGAATGCAATTACTGAAATAAATCAAGTTTTTCAAAATATTCTAATTTACTGGCTTTTACCTGTATATCTGGATATTTTGCCTGAGCCTTGAATGAACACAAGCAGAAAAGAGAGACAGCAGATCAACTGGTCTAAAAGTGGGGTCTATTTAAAGGCTAGAGCAGACCTGGGCAAATTAAGGCCCCGGGGCCACATTCGGCCCGTTAACTGTTTGAATCTGGCCCGCCGGACATTCCCAAATAATTTTTTTAGATCTTTAAGGTGAAAACTGGAGCTGCCATTATGATGTTTTCAAATGACAGTAAGTCTTGAACTATACAAAGTATTTCAATGGTTGGAATCTGCGCTTTTGCATGATATACTAGTTACTATTAGGGCTGGGCGATATGACCTTTTTTTAATATTGCGATATTTTAAGGCCATATCGCGATACACGATATATATGTGGATATTTTGCCTTAGCCTTGAATGAACACTTGATGCATATAATCACAGCAGTATGATGATTCTATGTGTCTACATTAAAACATTCTTCTCCATACTGCATTAATATATGCTACTTTTAAACTTTCATGCAGAGAGGGAAATCACAAGTAAAAGTGTATTTATTAAACAGTTATTAAGCAGTGGCACAAACATTCATGTCATTTCCAAAACAGAAAGTGCAAGATTGTCAGAGACATTTTACAACAAGCTATTAGTGCACTTTTGTGCATGTATTCCGATATTGTCCAACTCTTAATTACAGATACCGATATAAACCGATACCGATATATACAGTCGTGGAATTAACACATTATTATACCTAATTTGGACAACCAGGTATGGTGAAGATAAGGTCCTTTTAAAAAAAAAATTATTGCACGGGGGGGGGGGGGGGGGGGGGGCGTTGCGTGTGGTACACAGAACATCAATTTCCACACTTCTATTAGCCCCGGACATCTTATATGTAATATAAATGTGTAGGGGGGATGTATGGTGTGTGGTCATTAAATATGTATTCTGATATATGTTCTTCACAGAAAATGAGCCAAAGTCAGTGAGTGTCAGTTTGAAAAATTAATTAATTCAATATTTTTATTTTAATAAAAAATGAAAACGGGTCCCACAGACCCGAACACCACACAAGGGTTAAAACGGTCGGCCGACTGTGGTGCTCTAAGATGGTCGGGGAGAGCGTTCCAGAGTTCGGGTGCGGTCGAGCCCATTGATTGTAAGTTTGTCCTGATGGGTTTGAGGAGATTAGTGTTTGAGGAGCGGAGGTTGAGGGGAAACTACCGTATTTTCCGCACTATTAGCCGCACCTAAATTCCACAAATTTACTCAAAAGCTGACAGTGCGGCTTATAACCCGGTGCGCTTTATATATGGATTAATATTAAGATTCATTTTCATAAAGTTTAGGTCTCGCAACTACGGTAAACAGCCGCCATCTTTTTTCCCCGTAGAAGAGGAAGCGCTTCTTCTTCTACGCAAGCAACCGCCAAGGTAAGCACCCGCCCCCATAGAAGAGGAAGCGCTTCTTCTTCTACTGTAAGCAACCACCCGCCCCCGTAGAAGAAGAAGAAGCGCGCGGATATTACGTTTCATTTCCTTTGTGTGTTTACATCTGTAAAGACCACAAAATGGCTCCTACTAAGCGACAGGTTTCCGGTTCATGAAAAGACGCAATCTCTCCATCCGCACACGGACTACTATTTCACAGCAACTGCCTAAAGACTTTCAAGAAAAGCTGGCTACTTTCCGTGCATATTGTAAAAACAAGATAGCTGAAAAAAAGATCCGGCCAGAGAACATTATCAACATGGACGAGGTTCCACTGACTTTTGATATTCCTGTGAACCGCACTGTGGATACAACGGGAGCACGTACGGTGAATATTCGCACCACAGGGAATGAGAAGTCATCCTTCACTGTGGTTCTAGCTTGCCATGCTAATGGCCAGAAACTTCCACCCATGGTGATATTCAAAAGGAAGACCTTGCCAAAAGAGACCTTTCCAGCCGGCGTCATCATAAAAGCTAACTCGAAGGGATGGATGGATGAAGAAAAGATGAGCGAGTGGTTAAGGGAAGTTTACGCGAAGAGGCCGGGTGGCTTTTTTCACGCAGCTCCGTCCATGTTGATATACGACTCCATGCGCGCCCACATCACGCTGGTTTTTAATATATTATTAAAGTTTGACTGACCTATCTGACTGTTTTTTTGACATTCCCTTTAGCGCAGTTAGATGCGGCTTATAACACGGGGCGGCTTATAGGTGGACAAAGTTTTGAAATATGCCGTTCATTGAAGGCGCGGCTTATAACCCAGGGCGCCTTATGGTGCGGAAAATACGGTAGGTCTTTGAGGTAGGAGGGGGTGTTGCCGTAGATGCATAGGTGTGTTAGCAGGTTCATCTTGAGTTGGATCCGGGATGCAATAGGGAGCCAGTGGAGTGATTTGAGTATGGGTGTGATGTCATCACACTTGCGCACTCTCATCAGGATCCTCGCTGCGCTGTTTTGGATGTACTGGGGCTTTTTGATGCTCTTTTTGGGGACCCTGACGAGAAGTGCGTTGCAGTAATCAAGTTGATAGTGTATCAACATTGTTTTTAAATATTGAGGCAATACGTTAATGACACACATCCTACTCGTGTTTGCGATTATTAAAGAAAGTTTGTTAGCTTCAGTGAGATTGATGTAAGCTTTGCTAGCAGCAGCTCTAAGAAATGTTTTCTTTTTTTTTTGTTTGATTAGAAATGTTTGTTTCTTCTCAGGAATTCCTACTGATGAGGAACAAGCCACCGGCTTGGAGAAGGTCATCATGAAGGCCATGAAGGAGGGCGCTGTAAGACCAGTCTTCATCCTGGGTCACACTTTGACATACATTGGTCACATTTACAGTCCACTGACGCATTTACTGAGTTTAGAAACAATAACATAAGGACAAAAAGACATTGTGATGATGAAAAATATCATGGGAGACGGCGTGGCGCGGTTGGGAGAGTGGCTATGCCAGAAACCTGAGGGTTCCTGGTTCGATCCCCACCTTCTACCATCATCGTCACGTCCGTTGTGTCCTTGAGCAAGACACTTCATCCTTGCTCCTGATGAGTCGTGGTTAGGGCCTTGCATGGCAGCTCCCGCCATCAGTGTGTGAATGTGTGTGTGTGAATGGGTGAATGTGGAAACAGTGTCAAAGCGCTTTGAGTACCTTGAAGGCAAAAAAACGCTATACAAGTATAGCCCATTTACCATGTAACTAGATGAGGCAATTCCTGAAGGAAGTTGAAATGAAATCCTGGAATTTTTTTTAGAATTGTTGAAGTAGAGCACACAATTCCCAAACAGGCTGAATATTTGGAAGTTGAAACCGTTTGAATCAGATGAAAAATGTGAGAGTTGTGGAACTTTGAAGAATGTCCCATTGATTTCAATGGGAATTTCTCAAAAATGTGGGAGTTTCGGGAAAAGCGGGAATTTTTTTTGAAAATGGTAAAAAAAAGACCTTGAATGGTCTGAATGAGTTGAAATGGTTGGTGTTGGAATTTTTTTTTAATCGGTCGAGAAATGTTGAAATAGTAACATGTTGAATTGAGAAATGGTATTACGGAATTTGGGGGAAATGGGGAATTTTTCCAGTTCAAAACACAACTTTGTTTTTTGTCCTGATTAAGAGGAATGTTTTGACGGTGGAATGGTTGAAATGCGTTCAAAAATGTCCCATTGAATTCAATGGGAATTTCCCAAAAATTTGGGAATTTCGGCAAAAGCGGGAATTTTTTTGAAAATGGTAAAAACAAACTTGAATGGTCTGAATGAGTTGAAATGGTTGGTGTTGGAATTTTTTTAAATCGGTCGAGAAATGTTGAAATGGTAACATGTTGAATTGAGAAATGATATTACGGAAAATGGGGAATTTTTCCAGTTCAAAAAACAACTTTGTTTTTTGTCCTGATTAAGAGGAATGTTTTGACGGTGGAACGGTTGAAATGCGTTGAAAAATGTCCCATTGATTTCAATGGGAATTTCCCAAAAATTTGGGAATTTCGGCAAAAGCGGGAATTTTTTTGAAAATGGTAAAAAAAAACTTGAATGGTCTGAATGAGTTGAAATGATTGGTGTTGGAATTTTTTTAAATCGGTCGAGAAATGTTGAAATAGTAACATGTTGAATTGAGAAATGGTATTACGGAATTTGGGGAAAATCAGGAATTTTTCCAGTCCAAAAAACAACTTTGTTTTTTGTCCTGATTAAGAGGAATGTTTTGACGGTGGAACGGTTGAAATGCGTTGAAAAATGTCCCATTGATTTCAATGTGAATTTCCCAAACATTTGGGAATTTCGGCAAAAGCGGGAATTTTTTTGAAAATGGTAAAAAAAAAACTTGAATGGTCTGAATGAGTTGAAATGGTTGGTGTTGGAATTTTTTTTTAATCGGTCCAGAAATATTGAAATAGTAACATGTTGAATTGAGAAATGGTATTACGGAAAATGGGGAATTTTTCCAGTCCAAAATGCAACTTTGTTTTTTGTCCTGATTAAGAGGAATGTTTTGACGGTGGAACGGTTGAAATGCGTTGAAAAATGTCCCATTGATTTCAATGGGAATTTCCCCAAAATTTGGGAATTTCGGCAAAAGCGGGAATTTTTTTGAAAATGGTAAAAAAAAACTTGAATGGTCTGAATGAGTTGAAATGGTTGGTGTTGGAATTTTTTTTAAATCGGTCGAGAAATGTTGAAATAGTAACATGTTGAATTGAGAAATGATATTACGGAAAATGGGGAATTTTTCCAGTCCCGATTAAGAGGAATGTTTTGACGGTGGAACGGTTGAAATGCGTTGAAAAATGTCCCATTGATTTCAATGGGAATTTCCCAAACATTTGGGATTTTCGGCAAAAGCGGGAATTTTTTTGAAAATGGTAAAAACATGAGTTGAAATGGTTGGTGTTGGAATTTTTTTAAATCGGTCCAGAAATGTTGAAATAGTAACATGTTGAATTGAGAAATGATATTACGGAATTTCGGGAAAATCTGGAATTTTTCCAGTTCAAAAAACTACTTTGTTTTTTGTCCTGATTAAGAGGAATGTTTTGACGGTGGAACGGTTGAAATGCGTTGAAAAATGTGGAAGGAGTCGTCGCCAGAAAATTGGGTGGAAAGAGGGCTTTGCGGAAAACCAGGAATTATGGAAAATCCTGGAATTTTTTTGGAACTTGGAAAAAAGGGTAGTGTAACATTTCCATGATGGTGGAATGTGTTTAAGGTGGAATGGTTTGAATCGGTTGAAAAATGTGGAAATGGGGGAAGTTTGAAAAATGGCCAATTCATTTTGAATGGGGAAAAATTTCCCGGAAAACCTGGAATTCTGGGAATTTTTGGAATTTGTCAAGGGAAAGCCCGCGAATGCTTTGAATTGGGTGAAAAATGTGGAAGGTAGAGTGCGCCAAAATCTGCAGAAGTTGAATAAATAGATTAATTTTGGTGTAGAAAACCATATGAGTGAATGTTTTGGAGCATTCACACAATCATAGTAGTATCGACTGTATCTTGTACTTGGTATCATTACAGTGGATGTTTGTGTAGATCCTCCCATGGCATTTGTTTACATTCAGGAGCGCTCACCTGCTGTTAGCGGTTAGCTATTGTATCTTCCTACGGTGTGTAGTGAAGCATGTTTAGCTATTCCTCGTCCTGCAGTGATAATGATACTTGTAAGAAACTTACTTTATGTGTCGCCACGGAGACGAGGCTCTGTACCGAGGATGTCGTTGTGGCTTGTGCAGCCCTTTGAGACACTTGTAATTTAGGGCTATATAAATAAACATTGATTGATTGATTGATTGATTAGTGATTTAGAAGTAGCTAAAACACAGTGGATGGGCGTTAGCCGCTAGCGAGCTATGTTTAAAAGCACTGTTTGCTGTGTTTATAGCTTCACCTTTATTGTTAGTTTTTAGCCCAAAATATGTAAATTTTCCCTCTTTTGTCTCCACACTGTTTCCGTTGCGTGTTGACGTACGTGTGCCTGGGCTCATACTACACGGCGTACTATCATGTCCAGGAAAATAAAAAAGTACCGGTATTTTACCAAAGCAGTATAGTACATTTTTTAATTCATTAGCACAGTGGTACTTTATTAGTAGCGGTTTACCGTACACCACCATGTTGTAATCTACTTCCTGTTTACATAGTTTTCCTCAGAAAGCAGCGTTGTTATTGAGGAGCATGCTGTTGTGTTGTGTTGCAGGACTCTCACGGCACCATGAGGTCCAAGGAATACGCCGGATCCAAAGTGGATCCTCACTTGGTTCCCTCCGTCTCCAACAAGAGGATCGTGGGATGTGTGTGTAAGTGATTGTCGGACACACTTGCATAATAAAGTGCAAACACTTACATGATAAAGTGCAAACACTTACATGATAAAGTGCAAACACTTACTTAATAAAGTGCAAACACTTACTTAATAAAGTGCAAACACTTACATAATAAAGTGCAAACACTTACATGATAAAGTGCAAACACTTACATGATAAAGTGCAAACACTTACATAATAAAGTACAAACACTTACATAATAAAGTGCAAACACTTACATGATAAAGTGCAAACACTTACATGATAAAGTGTAAACACTTACATAATTGAGTGCAAACACTTACATAATAAAGTGCAAACACTTACATAACAAAGTGCAAACACATAATAAAGTGCAAACACTTACATAATAAAGTGCAAACACTTACATGATAAAGTGCAAACACTTACATGATAAAGTGCAAACACTTACATAATAAAGTGCCAACACTTACATAACAAAGTGCAAACATTTGCATAACAAAGTGCAAACACTTGCATAACAAAGTGCAAAAACTTACATAAAGTGTAAACACTTACATGATAAAGTGCAAACACTTACATGAGAAAGTGCAAACACTTGCATGATAAAGTGCAAACACTTGCATGATAAAGTGCAAACACTTACATAACAAAGTGCAAACACTTACATAACAAAGTGCAAACACTTACATGATAAAGTGCAAACACTTACATAACAAAGCGCAAACACATAACAAAGTGCAAACACTTGCATGATAAAGTGCAAACACTTACATAACAAAGTGCAAACACTTACATAACAAAGTGCAAACACTTACATAATAAAGTGCAAACACTTACATAACAAAGTGCACACACTTACATAAAGTGCAAACACTTGCATGATAAAGTGCAAACACATGATTAAGTGCAAACACTTACATGATTAAGTGCAAACACTTACATGATAAAGTGCAAACACTTACATGATAAAGTGCAAACACTTACACGATAAAGTGCAAACACTTACATAATAAAGTGCAAACACTTACATAACAAAGTGCAAACACTTACATAAAGTGCAAACACATAACAAAGTGCAAAAACTGACATGATAAAGTGCAAACACTTACATGACAAAGTGCAAACACATGATAAAGTGCAAACACTTACATGATAAAGTGCAGCGTTAACTAGCTGGTATGTGCAGGCGAGGAAGACAACACGGCGGTGGTGTGGTTCTGGCTCCACGAGGGCGAGACCCAGCGCTGTCCGTCCTGCGGTACTCACTACAAACTGGTCCCACACGAGCTCCCCCACTAGACCCTCCGTCTCAATGAAGTCTCTGGTCTCTGGGAACATCCTGTTTGCGCCGGTCCACTTCCTGCTCTGCACGTAACACATTCTGGTCTGAGTTGGACTTGTTCTGTTTCAATACTTGATCAACCTGATGACCTCATCTTCTTCGTCTACAATACAATGTGTGTGCTTCTAAAAGTTGTGTAAAGAATTGAAACTTTGCTTTAATGAAATAAAATAAGGGAAATCAAGTTTGGAGTTAGACGTTTTTAAGGCGAACTTTGTTGCAGACTCGAATGGAGTACAAAACCCAAAAGCAGTGAAGTTGTCACGTTGTGTAAATGGTAAATAAAAAGAGAATACAACAAATCCTTTTCAACTTATATTCAATTGAATAGACTGCAAAGACAAGATATTTCATGTTCACACTGAGAAACTTCATTTTCAGCTCTGGACTACAGGCGGGCCAGTCTAGTACCCGCACTCTTATACTATGAAGCCACGCTGTTGTAACACGTGGCTTGGCATCGTCTTGCTGAAATAAGCAGGGGCGTCCATGATAACGTTGCTTGGATGGCAACATATGTTGCTCCAAAACCTGTAATGTACCTTTCAGCATTAATGGCGCCTTCACAAATGTGTAAGTTACCCATGCCTTGGGCACTAATACACCCCCATACCATCACACATGCTGCCTTTTACACTGTGGTTCTTTTCCTTTTTGGTCCAGAGGACACGACGTCCACATTTTCCAAAAACAATTTGAAATGTGGACTCGTCAGACCACAGAACACTTTTCCACTTTACATCAGTCCATCTTAGATGAGCTCGGACCCAGCGAAGCCGGCGGCGTTTCTGGGTGTTGTTGATAAATGGCTTTGGCTTTGCATAGTAGAGCTTTAACTTGCACTTACAGATGTAGCGACCAACTGTAGTGACTGACAGTGGTTTTCTGACGTGTTCCTTAGCCCATGTGGTGATATCCTTTACACACTTTTTGATGCAGTACCGCCTGAGGGATGGAAGGTCCATAATATCATGGCTTACGTGCAGTGATTTCTCCAGATTCTCTGAACCTTTTGATGATATTACAGAGCGTAGATGGTGAAATCCCTAAATTCCTTGCAATAGCTGGTTGAGAAATGTTGTTTTTAAACAATATGCTCAGGCATTTGTTGACAAAGTGGTGACCCCTCGCCCCGTCCTTGTTTGTGAACGACTGAGCATTTCACGGAAGCTGCTTTTATACCCAATCATGGCACCCACCTGTTCCCAATTAGCCTGTTCACCTGTGGGATGTTCCATATAAGTGTTTGATGAGCATTCCTCAACTTTCTCGGTCTTTTTTGCCACTTGTGCCAGCTTTTTAAAAAACATGTCGCAGGCATCAAATTCCAAATGAGCTAATATTGAATATATGTGAACATGAAATATCTTGTCTTTGCAGTCTATTCAATTGAATATAATTTGAAAAGGATTTGTTGTATTCTCTTTTTATTTACCATTTACACAACGTGACAACTTTTGGGGTTTTTATACATTGGTATACCTCACTCCCTGATGACCTGAGGTTTTAGCTCGGTACATAGCACACTCATCTCTCATGCCGGCCACCCAGATTTGAGTCCTGGCTGAGAGGGGTTTAGGGCGGGCGAGTATGTGAGGTCATTGTTTTCCAACCACTGTGTCGCAGCACACCGGTGTACCGTGATATATTGTTTGGTGTGCTGTGGGAAATTATGCAATTTCATCTAATTGGTCGGAAATTTTTTTTTTGCAAACCGTGTCAAAATGTGTCGTTAAGATCAGCAGACTAACCATGTAATACTCTTCCCTACCAGTGGGTAGCAGCAGGGAGCTCATTGCTGTGTAAGCCTACTTTGAGACAAGAGAATATATCTACCAATTGCGTCAGGTATTTGATGAGAACGACTTTATATTGTCAATATAGGCTATTGACTTTTGTTTTTAACATTTTCTGCTGGTGGTGTCTGTCATGTATCGGTTACTCGGGTCAATACCGGAACCATTGTAAGGGTAACTTAAGGGCGGGGGACACAGGATATGATGACATGCGTAGACATCTTATAAGTAGACGCAGCATTGGCTGCTGTGACGCGAGAAATTGGGCCGCCATCTTGAAGTGGTGATGAGGAGCCGGCGAGCGGCCTAAACTGACAGTTGACAGGTAGAAAACAAAGATGGTGTTCAGCGTTTTCCTGCTCAAATGAGCGGACTGTTGAAAATAGGAATCGGGGGGATTACTTTTCACAAGTAAGATTTAACATTAACGTACTATTGGTTGTATTTTGTGAAAAGAATATTACCACAGAGTTGAGAAGGAGCAAAGATCTTCAGTAGTACTGAAATCATAGCCGCTAGCAGAGGTGGGACCAAGTCATTGTTTTGCAAGTCACAAGTAAGTCTCAAGTCTTTGCCCTCAAGTCCGAGTCAAGTCCCGAGTCAAGACAGGCAAGCCCCTAGTCAAGTCCAAAGTCAAGACTGGAAAGTCTCAAGTCAAGTCCTAAGTCCTGCATTTTGAGTTTTGAGTCCTTTCAAGTCCTTTTAACCACAGACTAATATATTAAATAAATAATGATAAATGATAAATGGGTTGTACTTGTATAGCGCTTTTCTACCTTCAAGGTACTCAAAGCGCTTTGACACTACTTCCACATTTACCCATTCACACACACATTCACACACTGATGGAGGGAGCTGCCATGCAAGGCGCTAACCAGCACCCATCAGGAGCAAGGGTGAAGTGTCTTGCTCAGGACACAACGGACATGACGAGGTTGGTACTAGGTGGGGATTGAACCAGGGACCCTCGGGTCGCGGACGGCCATTCTTCCACTGCGCCACGCGTCCGCCGTATTAACACAGATTGTGTATGCTTTTCAAACGCTGTATTTATTTATTAAAACAAGTGCATTTTAAATTGCAGGAAAGAAAATTGTGCTGACATTGCACTTTATAATAGCACTATTAACCAGTCATTTTAAACATTAACTCATTCCTTTACAGAACAAACACATTGAAAAATAAAGTGCAAATGTACTTATTTGTACAAAAGTGTTAACATTGAAAAAACATGACATATACGTGAACATAACAAAAAAGTTGTACTTTTTATATGTCAGGGCCCTATGCTGCATTGCATTTGCAAAAGACCAAATTAGCCAAGAGTCTGTCAGTCATTTGTGCACGATGGGGGCGTAGTATGATGCCACCATGGCTGAAAACTCGCTCCACTGGAGCACTGGAGGCAGGCACTGCCAAGACTCTCATGGCCACTCGGAACAGTGAAGGAAGAGTCTTCATGTTCAATGCCCAGAACAAAAGGGGGGAGAGAGTTGTTTTGGGTTGGTGCACTACTTGTAAGTGTATCTTGTGTTTTTTATGTTGATTTAATTAAAAAAATATATATATTTCTTGTGCGGCCCGATACCAATCGATCCACGGACCAGTACCGGGCCGCGGCCCGGTGGTTGGGGACCACTGAGGTAAACAACCAACAGTATGTCAGAAAGCTAGCTAAAACGGTACACATATTCATAATATAGTATACATTTTAACTGACCTTTATTTGACTATTTTTGTCTTTTTTTAGGTGGCTAAAATACGCGGTGCTGCTGACCGCCGTCTAACGTTACGTGTGATATATTGACTAACGTAACCCTGCTTAAAAAAAATCACTGAACAAAAAGTATGAATAAGGTAGTGAACTGCAACAGATTCCCGTGTTTGCAATAACGTTATAACGTTAGCAGTGAGTTTACAGCCTCACTGATTTAACTACACAGCAAATAAAAGTCACGTTACTTAGCCAATAAACGTTATCTTACATTCAAAACTTACCGTTCTTTGTGCAACTTCAAATGCCGGACGAAGTTGGAAGTTGTTGCCTCTCCATCAGTCATTTTGGAACCGCATGTGTTGCATACTGCAAACCGTTTTGTGTTGACCACCTCGTAATTTTTATACCCAAACAAAATTATTTTAGGTATCATTTTTTGTTCACTGGCGTGTGGTTTGGACATGTCTTCTTCGTTGGTTGTCCTGCAATTTGATTGGATGAATGCTGTGTGATGAAAACAAAGTAGATCTAATTTGATTGGCTGTTGTACTGAGAGCACACCAGCTGACACACGCAACGCTGATAGACAAGTACACAATGAAAAATACGGAGCGCTCCCGAATAACTTTTTCATCTTTGGGTTTTGGGGAAAGTAGCAAGTCATGTCAATTCAAAAGGCTCAAGTCCAAGTGAAGTCACAAGTCATTGATGTTAAAGTCTAAGTCGAGTTGCAAGTCTTTTTACATTTTGTCAAGTCGAGTCTAAAGTCATCAAATTCATGACTCGAGTCTGACTCGAGTCCAAGTCATGTGACTCGAGTCCACACCTCTGGCCGCTAGCAAACAAGAGTATGACCATAATAGAATTGCTTGTCAATTAAATTAATTACATTTAAAAATGTCATACTTGAATAAAAAAGTTGGAATAAATGATTAAGATAAAGATTTTAAGACCGAATTTGGTTTTATTCTGAATCCAGTGAAACAGATTGGCGGTTTTAGCTGATATAAAGACTTTCAGGTGTTTATATATGTTTAAGTATTTGGCAGACGCTTTTATCCAAAGCGACGTACATAAAAAAAATACATATAAAACAATCACTGTAAACATGATCATTTAAGGGAAGAATGTAATACAAAATATCAATACAAAGTGTCAAGACAGAATAAACTCTCTGCTGCTGCAGCAACAGAGATACAGTCTATCGATATATAGATATCTAATGTATTCATACATTGTTTAGGTAGGATACACGCATGTATATTGTCGGAGGCAGATATTTACATATATCCGTATTTAAGTGTTACTTCTTTATTTTCATAGTCATATTACAAAACAGCTAGTGTTCTTCCAATTGTGGTCTTTTGGTTGTCTGCAAGTACTGTGTGCTAACCTTGACTTTAGGAATGTAAGGAGGACAGATACTCCTTTTCCTTATCTGTTCCTGTGCCCAGCCGAGGAGGACAATGGGCATGTGTTTGGGCTGGAAAGAGAGACAACGAGGGTGGGAGCGAGAGACACTTTATAGAAGAGAAGGTTTCCATATTTTAGATCAGACCAATTTAGCTGTGCGAGTGAGCGATTCTGTGCGGGATTTGGTCTCAAGTTTATTTCCAAAAGGCTTTGGAAATAAAATTACAAAATACCTATTCTGTCTTTGGTGGTTCTTCTACTCAGCTTTACGTGACATAAAAGAGCTTGGGAGTGGCCAGCAACTTGAAATCCCTGGGAGGAACAACTGGTCCAAACGCAACAATATACAGGTAAAAGCCAGTAAATTAGAATATTTTGAAAAACTTGATTTATTTCAGTAATTGCATTCAAAAGGTGTAACTTGTACATTATATTTATTCATTGCACACAGACTGATTTCATTTAATTTTGATGATTTGAAGTGGCAACAAATGAAAATCCAAAATTCCGTGTGTCACAAAATTAGAATATTACTTAAGGCTAATACAAAAAAGGGATTTTTAGAAATGTTGGCCAACTGAAAAGTATGAAAATGAAAAATATGAGCATGTACAATACTCAATACTTGGTTGGAGCTCCTTTTGCCTCAATTACTGCGTTAATGCGGCGTGGCATGGAGTCGATGAGTTTCTGGCACTGCTCAGGTGTTATGAGAGCCCAGGTTGCTCTGATAGTGGCCTTCAACTCTTCTGCGTTTTTGGGTCTGGCATTCTGCATCTTCCTTTTCACAATACCCCACAGATTTTCTATGGGGCTAAGGTCAGGGGAGTTGGCGGGCCAATTTAGAACAGAAATACCATGGTCCGTAAACCAGGCACGGGTAGATTTTGCGCTGTGTGCAGGCGCCAAGTCCTGTTGGAACTTGAAATCTCCATCTCCATAGAGCAGGTCAGCAGCAGGAAGCATGAAGTGCTCTAAAACTTGCTGGTAGACGGCTGCGTTGACCCTGGATCTCAGGAAACAGAGTGGACCGACACCAGCAGATGACATGGCACCCCAAACCATCACTGATGGTGGAAACTTTACACTAGACTTCAGGCAACGTGGATCCTGTGCCTCTCCTGTCTTCCTCCAGACTCTGGGACCTCGATTTCCAAAGGAAATGCAAAATTTGCATGGTTGGGTGATGGTTTGGGGTGCCATGTCATCTGCTGGTGTCGGTCCACTCTGTTTCCTGAGATCCAGGGTCAACGCAGCCGTCTACCAGCAAGTTTTAGAGCACTTCATGCTTCCTGCTGCTGACCTGCTCTATGGAGATGGAGATTTCAAGTTCCAACAGGACTTGGCGCCTGCACACAGCGCAAAATCTACCCGTGCCTGGTTTACGGACCATGGTATTTCTGTTCTAAATTGGCCCGCCAACTCCCCTGACCTTAGCCCCATAGAAAATCTGTGGGGTATTGTGAAAAGGAAGATGCAGAATGCCAGACCCAAAAACGCAGAAGAGTTGAAGGCCACTATCAGAGCAACCTGGGCTCTCATAACACCTGAGCAGTGCCAGAAACTCATCGACTCCATGCCACGCCGCATTAACGCAGTAATTGAGGCAAAAGGAGCTCCAACCAAGTATTGAGTATTGTACATGCTCATATTTTTCATTTTCATACTTTTCAGTTGGCCAACATTTCTAAAAATCCCTTTTTTGTATTAGCCTTAAGTAATATTCTAATTTTGTGACACACGGAATTTTGGATTTTCATTTGTTGCCACTTCAAATCATCAAAATTAAATGAAATAAACATTTGAATGCATCAGTCTGTGTGCAATGAATAAATATAATGTACAAGTTACACCTTTTGAATGCAATTACTGAAATAAATCAAGTTTTTCAAAATATTCTAATTTACTGGCTTTTACCTGTGTATATATAAGAAAATGGGTATTTCTGTCTGTCAGTCCGTCGTACATTTTTTTTTCCTTTTACGGAAGAGAATAAATGATGAAAAAAACACTTAATTGAACGGTTTAAAAGAGGAGAAAACACGAAAAAAATTTAAATACAATTTTGAAACATAGTTTATCTTCAATTTCGACTCTTTAAAATTCAAAATTCAACCGACAAAAAGAAGTGAACTAGCTAATTTGAATCTTTTGGAAAAAATTAAAAAAAGAATTTATGGAACATCATTAGTCATTTTTCCTGATTAAGATACATTTTAGAATTTTGATGACATGTTTTAAATTGGTTAAAATCCAATCTGCACTTTGTTACAATATATAACAAATTGGACCAAGCTATATTTCTAACAAAGACAAATCAGTATTTCTTCTAGATTTTCCAGAACAAAAATTTCAAAAGAAATTCAAAATACTTTGAAATAAGATTTAAATTTGATTCTACAGATTCTTGTTCACGAGTGAGGGAAGAGTGGATCGTGAGATCGACAGGTGGATCGGTGCGGCGTCTTCAGTAATGCGGACGCTGTATCGATCCGTTGTGGTGAAGAAGGAGCTGAGCCGGAAGGCAAAGCTCTCAATTTACCGGTCGATCTACGTTCCCATCCTCACCTATGGTCATGAGCTTTGGGTTATGACCGAAAGGACAAGATCACGGGTACAAGCGGCCGAAATGAGTTTCCTCCGCCGGGTGGCGGGGCTCTCCCTTAGAGATAGGGTGAGAAGCTCTGTCATCCGGGGGGAGCTCAAAGTAATCATAAAGGGTTGGAATTGGGGGTTAAATCACCAAAATGATTCCCGGGCGCGGCCACCGCTGCTGCCCACTGCTCCCCTCACCTCCCAGGGGGTGATCAAGGGTGATGGGTCAAATGCAGAGAATAATCTCGCCACACCTAGTGTGTGTGTGACAATCATTGGTACTTTAACTTTAACTTTAAAGCCGCTGCTCCTCCGCATCGAGAGGAGCCAGATGAGGTGATTCGGGCATCTGGTCAGGATGCCACCCGAGCGCCTCCCTAAGGAGGTGTTTAGGGCATGTCCGACCGGTAGGAGGCCACGAGGAAGACCCAGGACACGTTGGGAAGACTATCTCTCCCGGCTGGCCTGGGAACGCCTCGGGATCCCCCGGGAGGAGCTTGACGAAGTGGCTGGGGAGAGGGAAGTCTGGGCTTTCCTGCTTAGGCTGCTGCCCCCGCGACCCGACCTCGGATAAGCGGAAGAAGATGGATGGATGGATACAGATTTTCTAGATTTGCCAGAATAATTTTTTTGAATTTTAATCATAGTAAGTTTGAAGAAATATTTCACAAATATTCTTCGTTGAAAAAACAGAAGCTAAAATATGTATTCTTTACAATAAAAACAAAAAAAATTTACTAGAACATTGATTTAAATTGTCAGGAAAGAAGAGGAATTTAAAAGGTAAAAAGGTATATTTGTTTAAAAATCCTAAAATCATTTTTAAGGTTGTATTTTTTCTCTAAAATTGTATTTCTAAAAGTAATAAGAAGCAAAGTAAAAAAATAAATGAATTTATTTAAACAAGTGAAGACCCATCCATCCATCCATTTTCTACCGCTTATTCCAAGTGAAGACCAAGTCTTTCAAATATTTTCTTGGATTTTCAAATTCTATTTGAGTTTTGTCTCTTTTAGAATAAAAAATGTCGAGCAAAGCGAGACCAGCTTGCTAGTAAATAAATACAATTTAAAAAATAGAGGCAGCTCACTGGTAAGTGCTGCTCTTTGAGCTATTTTTAGAACAGGCGAGCGGGCGACTCATCTGGTCCTTACGGGCTACCTGGTGACCGCGGGCACCGCGTTGGTGACCCCTGCCCTAGTTTATACAATAATATAAACCAAGTCATTTAGGATTATTTCATATCTTCATTTAAACAAAAATATATTTTTATCTTTTTTAGATACAGTCAATAAATAATGTGAACATGTATCATAACATGGAAATCTAAGAGAACGTGTTGTGGATGATTGTGGACTGGGAATTTTTTTAATTTTATTTTTTACACATTTTTATAAAAAATAAAAAAAGTTTTTCCGACGTATTACATTTTAGACGATTTCTCTTCTTAGTTATTTTTTCTCCGGCTGTAGAAAAGAGCCGCTCACAGGGCACAGAGGAGGCGTCAGTGCGACACAGTTGGCGTATCGGTCACGTGACCAAAACAGCTCATGATCGGTCACGTGACTTTCTAAAAGCGGTACGCGCACCGACACAGGGTTTCGCTCTATGAGCTCGACGCATGCGCCGATGCATCGGTGTTGCCGGACCCATCACTACTACTAATACAAGTTTCAATCAATCAATCAAAAAGGTTGCTAGTTCTGGGTTCCAGCTTGCACGTACCACATTCACACACTCAGGAACTAAGTACACTCATTGAAGTGCACTGACACAAGAAAGTTGCTCGGCTGATGAAAAATAAGAAGCGTTAGAGCAGCAGACATAAATGTTTATTTCTTAAAATAATAATAATAATTATGTGTTAGCAAACATTGTCGTTCCTCCGTGCAGGTTTTAAAAAAAGGTCCAAAAGCCTCGCTGGCCTTCACGTCCTCGGTGCATCTCGTGGACGTGCGGCGAGTCTCCGACATGCGACTCGCCCAGCCGGCTAACAGAAAAAGACTGCTGCATTTCAACTAAAATATTTTGTTGTCGATTGTTGTCCTCAAAGACCGGTCAGTCGTCTTAAACGTGCTGACTCTCCTCGGACGGCGTTGTGTGCGCCAACGTGGCCACGGCCGTCAGGTCAAAACACTTTGGAATGGAAACGTAGCAAAAAACCAACAAAAAAAAAAAAAGTGGACTTTTATTGACAATGTACACCTTCACGTAGAAAGGAGGCGTGGCCTGAGGCCGGGAGGAGTCCTCGGGGCCGAGTGCCGCCCACTCACACACCCCTCTCGAGTCGTGAGCGGGGGCGAGGGAGGGGGCGGGGCTAAAGCGGCAGGCTGGGCGGAGCCAGAGTGTCTTCTAGAAGGTCTTCCTGTGGATGGCTCGCGCGCCATCTTCTTCATATTCCCGCTTGGACACCCACATCTTCTTGAAGGTGTCCAATGACGCCAGGATGGAGCCTCTGTGGGCGGAGCCAAAAAGGTCAGGTGATTATTTATTTCCAATTGGTCAAGATTATTCATGGGAAAATTCTAAATGTACCCGATCCAGGTGGAGTAGAGTCTCTCCTGAGGGGCCGAGATCTGCACACACACAATGGTACCAAGTAAGTGTGTGTTCTTGTATTTCTACCCTTCTTGAGACATGAAGAAGGAAAAGTATCTTCCATATGAGGAGGTGTGAACAAGTGATGACATAAATCATGGTCCCAATAACATTGCATCTAATAGACAATGTCTCATTTGCACCCCCTGCTGGTCAAAATGAGGGTGGTCCCAAAAAGGAGGGTGTTTTTTTTCAAATTGACTGTGTGTCGCTTTTAAAAGTGCTCCCCCTCTGGTCAACATATGAAATAACAAGTGTGTGTAAAAATGTGAAAAGCTCCCCCTCTGGCCAACATATGTAATAAGTGTGTGTAAGAAATTGATATGCGCTACCTTTGGCCAAAATTAATTTAAAATAAATAAATGAATAAATATGTACCGTATTTTCCGCACTATAAGGCGCACCTAAAAACCACAAATTTTCTCAAAAGCTGACAGTGCGCCTTATAACCCGGTGCGCTTTATATATGGATTAATATTAAGATTCATTTTCATAAAGTTTCGGTCTCGCAACTACGGTAAACAGCCGCCATCTTTTTTCCCCGTAGAAGAGGAAGTGCTTCTTCTTCTACGCAAGCAACCGCCAAGGTAAGCACCCGCCCCCATAGAACAGGAAGCGCTTCTTCTTCTACTGTAAGCAACCACCCGCCCGCGTAGAAGAAGAAGAAGCGCGCGGATATCACGTTTCATTTCCTTTGTGTGTTTACATCTGTAAAGACCACAAAATGGCTCCTACTAAGCGACAGGGATCCGGTTCATGAAAAGACGCAATCTCTCCATCCGCACACGGATTACTATTTCACAGCAACTGCCTAAAGACTTTCAAGAAAAGCTGGCTACTTTCCGTGCATATTGTAAAAACAAGATAGCTGAAAAAAAGATCCGGCCAGAGAACATTATCAACATGGACGAGGTTCCACTGACTTTTGATATTCCTGTGAACCGCACTGTGGATACAACGGGAGCACGTACGGTGAATATTCGCACCACAGGGAATGAGAAGTCATCCTTCACTGTGGTTCTAGCTTGCCATGCTAATGGCCAGAAACTTCCACCCATGGTGATATTCAAAAGGAAGACCTTGCCAAAAGAGACCTTTCCAGCCGGCGTCATCATAAAAGCTAACTCGAAGGGATGGATGAAGAAAAGATGAGCGAGTGGTTAAGGTAAGTTTACGCGAAGAGGCCGGGTGGCTTTTTTCACGCAGCTCCGTCCATGTTGATATACGACTCCATGCGCGCCCACATCACGCTGGTTTTTAATATATTATTAAAGTTTGACTGACCTATCTGACTGTTTTTTTGACATTCCCTTTAGCGCAGTTAGATGCGGCTTATAACACGGGGCGGCTTATAGGTGGACAAAGTTTTGAAATATGCCGTTCATTGAAGGCGCGGCTTATAACCCAGGGCGCCTTATGGTGCGGAAAATACGGTATATGGATCAGGAGTGTCAAACTCGTTTTAGCTCAGGGGCCGCGTGGAGGAAAATGTGTGCACACGCGGGCCGGACTATTAAAATCATGGCATTAAAACTAAAAAATAAAGACAACTTCAGATTGTTTTCTTTGTCTTACTTTGGCTAAAAATAGAACAAACACATTCTGAAAATATGACAATAAAAATATAGAAAAAAGCGGTTAAGTTTAGATCCATGAAGGAAGGAAGAAAGTGAATGAATATTTATAACTCAATACATTTACATATGCATAAAAATGTGTTTTCTTTTGGATTATTTATATATATATTTTTTTATTTATCCTCTTAAGGCCCAAGCTGTTTGTTTACATGCTTTTTTCTTTATTTCTCTTTGCTATTTGGGCTTATTGGACCCTAATTAGAATAAAAACTAAGAATCATCTTTTGATATTATGTACTTAGTCCATAAGTACACAAACGTGTACTTCAGGTTTAGTGACATGCTAATTCTTATTTTCACACTTTTTACCCCCCAAATTCCATTGTATGTTATGCTCTTCTGACACCACCAGATGGCAGTATAAGTGTCCACATAAGTGGCCATAAGACCCCAATTCAGTAGTGTACACAATTTTGGAAATAACAGCTAAAAGGTGCTGTCCACGCATGTGGCCACTAACCCTTTAGAGCAGTGGTTCTTAACCTGGGTTCGATGGAACCCTAGGGGTTCGGTGTGTCGGCCTCAAAGGTTCGGCGGAGGTCAAAACACACCCGACTCATCGTGTAAATACGAACTTCTCCCTATCGGCATATTATGGATATAACAGCTGACTGATTTGCAGGTGTGTAATTTGTTGTGAGTTTATGCACTGTGTTGGTTTTGTTGTTTGAACAAGGTGATGTTCATGCACGCTTCATTTTATGCACCAGTAAAAAAAAACATGGTAACACTTTAGCATGGGGAACATATTCACCATTAATTAGTTGCTTATTAACATGCAAATTAGTATATATTGGCTCTTAACTAGTCATTATTAAGTACTTATTAATGCCTTATTCGGCATGGCCTTATTATAACCCTAACCCTCTAACACTAACCAAATAACTCTAAATTAAGTCTTTGTTACTTAGAATATGTTCCCCATACTAAAGTGTTACCAAAAACATATAACTTTGTCTTGAATTTGGAAAAAAAACAACATTTTATTTTTCACTAAAGAAGGGTTCGGTGAATGCGCATATGAAACTGGTGGGGTTCGGTACCTCCAACAAGGTTAAGAACCACTGCTTTAGAGGTATAAGACAACCTTTTTCCAAAACCCAATATAGAATGTGAGATATAACAGGATAATGCACACATTTATCATTGGTTTTCAAAACGGTGACAAAAAAGTGGGACCCCAAAAATCTACTGTGGGACCCCATTTTTATGATTTGATTGATTTTGAAAATTCCTAGTGCCAACACTGATGGAATATTGGTGCATGCAAAACAGCAGCAAGCGACTGTGGCCTGCGGGCCGGTTCTAATACTAATCAAATATCATCCTGGGGGTCATAGTTCATTCATTCCTTGACTTTGACACCACTGATATAGAGACATACTGTAATAACTTGAAGTAAATAATGAAGATTAAAAATGAATTACAAACAAAATTAAAGCTGCAAGCAGCATTGGTCGGGCCCGCATATTTGGCAGGTGCTAGTCCTAAGTGTCCAAATACTTTTGTCTAGTGTACCTACCTTGTCTGCATTGTGTGGGCATGCTGTTGCTTCCTGCTTTTAAGCAGCCATCTTAAAAAAACAGCAGCGCAGCGGTTCTTTGAAGGCTCATAAAATCAAAACCGGAGCAGTTAGAAAAACGCGCTTCTGTAGTTTTAATCACAAGGGTTCAATCTCTCTCCTGTGTTAGTTTGAAGCCGAAACGACAAACGCGCTCAGAGGAGATAGTTTTTGAAGGAAGGTGACCGGTTTTTACAAAAAAATTGTTTTGAAGGGGGAATAGCAAACTTCCTGTTGATTTTTGCTGGGGGTTGTCAATTTATGAAATGTAGGTCTAAGTAAGACCTACGGAAAGGTTTTAGTTTCATGTCTCTCCGACCTTCCCAGTGGGAGTTACAGGCAGTTTTGTCATTTTTTTCTTCTGAGGAGCAGTTTTTTCTCGGTTTTATTCAAAAATTGCTCTAGAGCTCAATTTTGAGATTTGGGGTTAGGTTTTTTTTTTTTTTAGATCGCAATGTTTGCCAGTCCTGATGTGTGCGTTCAGTTTGGTGAGTTTTGAAGCATGTTAAGGGGGTCAAAATACAGCTCAAAGAGGCAAAAGTTACTGTTTTTAGTACTTTTTTGTCTTGAATGGGGAATTGCCAACTTCCTGTTGATTTTTGCCCGAGAATATACTATTATGAAATCTAGGTCTAAGTCACACCTACATAAAGGTTTTTGTTTCATGTCTCTCCGACCTTCCTAGTGGGAGTTACAGGCAGTCTAGTTTTTTTTTCTTTCATAGGGGGCGCTAGAGCGCAATTTTGAGTTTTGGTTTTTTGATAAAACGTTTTGCCGTATATTACTGGTGTGTGTGTAAAATTTGGTGAATTTTGAAGTATGCTAAGGGGGTCAAATTACAGCGCAAAGTTGCGGAAGAATAATAATAATAAAGAATAAAACCTTACAAATTCAATAGGTCCTTATGTCCCATTGCATAAGGACTCCCTTTGGGAGTCCTTATGCAATGGGCCATGCGGGCCCTAATTAAAAGCTTCTCTTTTTTATATTGGCATAGTATGTATATATTATTATTGTTGTAAATATAAATCTTTATATATCTAGAAAGGGTGGTCCTAAAGAGGTGTGTGCCCACCTTGATCTTGACATCTTTGGGCGCCAGCTTCTTCACTTCTGTTAGTAGTCGCTCTCCAAACCCTGAGGGAGGAGACACAGAGTCACAAATGACCATCGCAGGTGGCGACGCCCACCTTTACGTGTTGCCACGCCCACCTTTGATGAGCGTGGACCCCCCGCTCAGCAGGATGTTGGAGAAGAGCGTGCGACGCAGGTCCATGTCGGACTTCAGGATGGCGTCGGCCAGAACCTCGTGGATGCCTAAGCTCTCGTCGCCCACCAGGTCGGGCCTGAAGAGCAGCTCGGGGGCGCGGAAGCGGGCCGGCCCGATCTGAATACGGCATGAGGACGGCGGTCACGACAGGAGGAGGCGGAGTTTTATGGCGTCACATTAGTGCCAAAAATCCGAGCGCATAAAAACTGTTATCGCGCGCTGATTCTCCACTTCGTGCGCGCGCGCGACACCCTTTTGCGCGCGCACGGTGCCTTTCTGTGCGCGCGCTAGAGATGCGCGGTTTGCGGGCACAACCGCGGAGTCCGCGGATTATCCGCGGATCGGGCGGATGAAATTTTAAAAAATTAGATTTTATCCGCGGGTCGGGTCGGGCGGTTGAAAAAAAAAAGAAAAAAGATTTTAAATAGATTCAGGCGGGTGGCAGTTAAACCAATTCGGAAATATATATACATAGTTAAATGTTGTTACCCACATACGAAAAACGAGCAGGCACCTGCAGCATATGCCACAACAGAAGAAAAAAAAAAGAAGAAGAGATGGACACTTTTACGGAGCGGAGAAGGGACGCCTCGCCGGGGTCCGGGACCGAGGCCCTTTCCCCCGAGAGGTCCCCACCGGGAGCCGTAGCTGAGGCGATCCGCGAGAAGGGCCCGACGCACGTCCAGGGTCACCACCGCGCCCACCGCACCGACACCCCGCCTCGTCCGCCTTCGCCGCGGCCGGCGTCACGCGCAGCAGGTAAGCAGCTTACCCGCCCGCCACCCCCGTGGCCGGGGGCTCGTAACAGGGGTCACTCGGCGCGCAGTGCGCTCACGAAAGGGGTGGGGCTCCCATACGATTGCGCATTGGTGTGCGTCTGGGCCGTGACAGCGTGGCACGCGAATGTCTGTGCTGCATTGGATCAGTCTCCTTTCTTTAACAGGCAAAATCTTTATAACCTCACTAATGCCTTGCATCGTCTATGTTAGATATATAACAACGGGCGGGTGCGGGCGGATGCGGTTCTGATTAAATGTTAGGTCGGGTGGATGGCGGATGGTTGACGACTTTCTGATGCGGTTGCGGATGAAATAATTGCCTATCCGCGCATCTCTAGCGCGCGCGGTGCCTTTTTGCGCGCGCGACGCCTTTCTGCGCGCTCTCTGTGTACTCCTGGCATCTCTCTTCGCGCTGTCATGTTTCTTTTTGGCACTTTGGGGGCGGGTATGCTTAGACAGCCCCTTCTTTCTGATTGGTCAGGCGAAAAAAGCTGATAAATGCTCAGAGCCAATCAGAAGTATAGCAGGGCGGGTCATCGTCAATATGTATCAAGATTTACGGAGGAATTAGTGGATAAAAAAATTATGAAGGTTATTTCATACCACATAAACACAATACAGGGTAATACAAAATGTGACCCAAATAAATAATAAGACAACACCATAATCACATCTTTCAGCCAGAACTGGTCCACCAGCAATAACATCCAACCATAACATTATTTTATATTTTCACTTCTTCTTGAACATTTGTTTTCTAATTTATGGAATTTCTTTTGATTCAGCCATAAAATTAATGAAATAATCTTTGAATTTTGTTTTTAAAATGTTAAAAATAGCTTTTAATAATGTATTCTGAAACAGTTTAAAATAATCAGAGAACTGACTAACACTGACCCTACACAACTATGTTGCACAATTAAGTCTTCTTTTTTTTTAAAGCGAAAGAGGTAATTTCAACAGGTACAGCATCCTATGTCATATCTACATGTAATAAGATTTGTAACAAGGCAAACCGTTTGTAAATTGGTCGAAAATCGAGCAAGTTATGGTAATTTAATTAGTACATATACCATTGACATCAATGTAATGATTGAGGCTAGATGTCCGAGGTAAGATGGCTACAACGTTGCTACACTGGAGAATGATTGGTCATATGAAAAATGCTCACAGCCAATCAGAAAGGAGGGGCCGTCTAAGCGTACCCGCCCCCAAAGTGCCAAAAAGAAACATGAGAGCGCGAGGAGAGATGCCAGGAGTACACAGAGAGCGCGCAGAAAGGCGTCAGCGCGCGCGCAGAAAGGCACCAGGCGCGCACAAAAGGGTGTCGCGCGCGCGCACGAAGTGGAGAATCAGCGCGCAATAACAGTTTTTATGCACTCGGATTTTTGGCACTAATGTGACGCCATAGAGTTTGGCGTGAACACAACTTACGTTCAAGGTGCTGCCGTCTGGAAGGATGTACTGGGCCTTCTCCGTCTCCAGAGTCTCATCCTTCTGGGGGTTTAGCGACAGGTAGCACGCCCTCTGGTGGCACAAGCATGCGTGGCGTGTGAGGCACGCCCCTTCTCCAACACACCCCGCCCCCAACTCACCTCCTTGATGGTGCGCACCACCTCAAACTCTGCAGACGTGTTGAAGTTGTAGCCCTCCTTGCGCAGGAGGAGACGCAGGTACCACGACACGTCTCTGCCCGCGATGTCCATGCGCAGGATGGAGTGCGGGATGGCGAAGCCCTCGTAGGTGGGCACTATGTGAGTCACGCCGTCTCCCGAGTCCAACACCACGCCGGTGGTGCGTCCCGTGGCGTACCTGGGGGAGGTCACACAACGTGTCATCTGTTTTCGCCGCGGAGAAGGAAAACGCTAACCGCTTACAAGCTGAGCACCGCCTGCATGGAAAAGGAGAGAGCGGGAACGTTGAAGGTCTCGAAGAAAACCTCCGCCGCCTTCTCGCGGTTGACGCTGGGGTTGAGGGGCGCCTCCGTCAGCAGGACCGGATGCTGGCAAACACAGAACCACATGCTGGTCAATATTCACAACAACCACCATCACCATAGAGCAGGGGTGCTCACACTTTTTCTGCAGGCGAGCTACTTTTCAATCGAACAAGTCGTGGGGATCTACCTCATTCATATATATCATTTACATTTACTTATTTATGAAATATATGTTTTTGTTAAGGAGTTAAAGGTGTTTAATGATAATGCAAGCATGTTTAACACATATAGTTAATATTGTTAAAAAATTAAAGGTGTTTAATGATAATACAAGAATGTTTAATACATATAGTTAATATTGTTAACAAGTTAAAGGTGTTTAATGATAATACAAGCATGTTTAATACATATACCGGTAGTTAATATTGTTAACAAGTTAAAGGTGTTTAATGATAATACAATAATGTTTAATACATATACCGGTAGTTAATATTGTTAACAAGTTAAAAGGTGTTTAATGATAATGCAAGCATATAGTTAATATTGTTAAAAAATTAAAGGTGTTTAATGATAATACAAGTATGTTTAATACATATAGTTAATATTGTTAACAAGTTAAAGGTGTTTAAAGATAATACAAGAATGTTTAATACACATAGTTAATATTGGTAATAAGTTAAAGGTGTTTAATGATAATACAAGCATGTTTAACACATATGGTTAATATTGTTAAAAAATTAAAGGTGTTTAATGATAATAGAAGCATGTTTAATACATATAGTTAATATTAACAAGTTAAAAGGTGTTTAATGATAATGCAAGCATATAGTTAATATTGTTAAAAAATTAAAGGTGTTTAATGATAATACAAGTATGTTTAATACATATAGTTAATATTGTTAACAAGTTAAAGGTGTTTAATGATAATACGAGCATGTTTAACACGTATAGTTAATATTGTTAAAAAATTAAAGGTGTTTAATGATAATACAAGAATGTTTAATACACATAGTTAATATTGGTAATAAGTTAAAGGTGTTTAATGATAATACGAGCATGTTTAACACATATAGTTAATATTGTTAATAATTTAAAGGTGTTTAAAGGTAATACAAGCATGTTTAACGCATATAGATTCCTTTCTTTCATGAAGACAAGAATATAAGTTGGTGTATTACCTGATTCTGATGACTTGCATTGATTGGAATCAGACAGTGGTGATGATAATGTCCGCATTTTCGAATGGAGGAGAAAAAAAAAGTCCTTTCTGTCCAATACCACATGAAAGTGGTTGGTTTTTGGCATCTTATTTGTCCAGCTTCCGTACTCCTTTGTATACACTTTACAAGAAATACATTGTCGGCAAACTCCGTAGCTTGCTAGCTTGTGCACGCCAGCTTTCTGAGACTCTTATTTTGGTAGCGCAGGCAGGATGAAGCAGAGCTTTTATTGTGCAACTGTGCAGTCGGTCTTTGGAGTTTTGACGACAGGTACGGCGCCAGAGTCTGTTGAAATAAAGTGTTTCTCGCCTTCCTGTCGGTAATTTTAATGAGCTGGCAGCAGCCAGCGTCATCTCAGAAGACCCTCGGGTGCCGTGAATGTCAATCAAGTGACGTCATAGTGAAGATTTATGATCGCTCATTTTTAGGACTATTTTTTTAATGCCTGGCTGGTGATCAACTGACACACCCTCCGAGATCGACCGGTAGCTCGCGATCGACGTAATGAGCACCCCTGCTGTAGAGCAAGGGTCAGCAACCTGCGGCTCTTTAGTGCCGCCCTAGTGGCTCCCTGGAGCATTTTGAAAAAAGGATGGAAAATGGAAAATAATTTTTTGTTTTAGTATGTTTTTTTGTTTGAGGACAAACATGACACAAACCTTCCCAATTGTTACAACTACCACTGTTTATATGTTTGTGTGTACCATGAATTGATTAACGTGGACCCCGACTTAAACCAGTTGAAAAACTTACCATTTAGTGAACAATTGTACGGAATATGTACTGTACTGTGCAATCTACTAATACAAGTTTCAATCAATCAAGCAATCCTTCACTGATGACACTATTTGGTGAACATCGTTTTGTCCTACTCATTTCGGCGGCTCTTGAACTCACCATAGTGTGGACTGTGACGCAACAGTTTGTTGACATGTAAAATCTTCCAATCCTTTGTCTCATTTTGTCCACCAAAAGTTTTATGCTGTGTGTGAATGCACAAAGGTGCATGTTATTGTTGTTGATGTTATTGACTTGTTGGAGTGCTAAATCAGGCATATTTGGCCAGTGGATGACTGCAAGCTAATTAATGCTAACATGCTATTTAGGCTACCTGTATGTACATATTGCATCATCATGCCTCGTTTGTAGCTATATTTGAGCTCATTTAATTTCATTTACTTACCGTATTTTTCGGACTATAAGTCACAGTTTTTTTTCATAGTTTGGCCGGGGGTGCGACTTATACTCAGGAGCGACTTATGTGTGAAATGATGAACACATTAGCGTAAAATATCCAAATATTATTATTTAGCTCATTCACGTAAGAGACTAGACGTATAAGATTTCATGGGATTTAGTGATTAGGAGTGACAGATTGTTTGGTAAACGTATAGCATGTTCTATATGTTATAGTTATTTGAATGGCTCTTACCATAATATGTTACGTTAACATACCAGTTGGTTATTTATGCCTCATATAACATACACTTATTCAGCCTGTTGTTCACTATTCTTTATTTATTAGGGCCCGCATGAACCGAACCCCAAAACTCAAAATTGCGCTCTAGCGCCCCCTAGGAAGAAAATAAAACTAAGCTGCCTGTAACTCCCACTAGGAAGGTCAGAGAGACATGAAACAAAAACCCCTATGTAGGTCTGACTTACACCAAACTTTTATAATTGTACATCTTTGGGCAAAAATCAACAGGAAGTTGGCAATTCCCCCTTCAAGACAAAAAAGTACTATAAACAGTCACTTTTGCCTCTTTGAGCTCTAATTTGACCCCCTTAACATGCTTCAAAACTCACCAAACTGAACACACACATCAGGACTGGCTAAAACTGTGATCTAATGAAAAAACTTAACCCCAAATCTAAAAATTGTGCTCTACCGCAATTTTTTTATAAAACGCAGAAAAAACTGCTCCTCGGAAAATGACAAAACTGCCTGTAACTCCCACTGGGAAAGTCAGAGAGACATGAAACAAAAACCTCTATGTAGGTCTCACTTAGACCTACATTTCATAGATTGACAACACTCAGCAAAAATCAACAGGAAGTTTGCTATTCCCTCTTCAAAACAAATTTTTTGTAAAAACCGGTCACCTTCCTTCAAAATCTATCTCCTCTGAGCGCGTTTGTCGTTTTGCCTTCAAACTAACACAGGAGAGAGATTGAACCCTTGTGATTAAAACTACAGAAGCGCGTTTTTCTAACTGCTCCGGTTTTGATTTTATGACCCTTCAAAGATCCGCTGCGCTGATGCTGCTGTTTTTTTAAGATGGCTGCTTAAAAGCAGGAAGCACCAACGTGCCCACACAATGCAGACAAGGTAGATACACTAGACAAAAGTCTTGGGACACTTCAGACTAAAAGTAGACAAAAGTATTGGGACACTTAGGACTATCACTGGACAAAAGTATCGGGACATTTAGGACTAGCACCTGCCAAATACGCGGGCTTTAATTTTAAATTGCCTTTCAAATGTCTATTCTTGGTGTTGGCTTTTATCAAAAAATGTCCCCAAAAAATGCAACATATACTCCAGTGCGACTTATATATGTTTTTTTCCTTCTTTATTGTGCATTTTCGGCCGGTGCGACTTATACTCCGGAGTGACTTATACTCCGAAAAATACGGTATGTCCTCTATTTAATTTATATTTACATGTCTCATGACACATTATCTGTATGAAATATTGGCTGCATTTCTGATAGTTGTTTGTGTGCCATGTTGTTCCAGACCACAGCAAACATTACCTAGCTTGCCAAAGATTGTAATAAATCTATTAGAAGAAGACAGCCTGCAGTTTCCTTTAACTTGGACACACACATATATACCTTTGGCCATTAAAAGCCAGTGATTTCCAGGAGTTATCTCACCTTCTGAGTAGCCTCTGATTTACTAATGGTTTCTAATGTTGTAAAAATGTGTAGAATAAATATTACATTTTAACATTTCTGTCAACAAAGATTTACTCCAGCCTGCGACACATAGTCATTTTGATAGTAGGCTAATATAGCTAATATAGACACGCCATGTGTTGCCTTCATTAAAAGACCTTTTCATTTTTTGCGGCGCCAGACAGATTGTTTTTTTTGTGTTTTTGGTCCAATATGGCTCTTTCAACGTTTTGGGTTGCCGACCCCTGCCTTAGACGGAGAAGCTCACCTCTTCTGAGAAGGTCTGCAGCTGCTCCTTGGAGTAAACATACTGCCAGATCCTCTCCATATCATTCCAGTCCTTCACGATACCGTGCTCCATCGGATAGCGCACGGACAACAGACCACGGTGCTCCTGCAACACACACACACACACACACACACACACACACACACACACACACACACACACACACACACACACACACACACACACACACACACACACACACACACACACACACAATTCCAGTTTTGAGCGTTATGTAAGCTGGAAGCAGATAAGAACCAGACACATGAATGTAGATTAAAGTACCAATGATTGTCACACACACACTAGGTGTGGTGAAAATATTATCTGCATTTGAGCCATCACCCTTGATCACCCCCTGGGAGGTGAGGGGAGCAGTGAGCAGCAGCGGTGGCCACACCCGGGAATCATTTTTGGTGATTTAACCCCCAATTCAAACCCTTGATGCGGAGTGCCAAACAGGGAAGTAATGGGTCCCATTTTTATAGTCTTTGGTATGACTCGGCCGGGGTTTGAACTCACAACCTACCGATCTCAGGGCGGACACTCTAACCTCCAGGGCACTGAGGGCCTCAGCTATCGATTAACCGAGTAATCAGATAAAAGACTTAATAGCCTCGACTAGGGATTTATACAGAGTACTGGGATTGTTTTGCTCGCGGTTCCTTGTTGTGTAGGTCCAAGAGGACTGTTAAAGGTGCCATATGTCATAATGTGGCCAGAAACGGTACTACAATTACGGTTACATTTTTGTAGTCCCCTCCCTCTCTCCCTGACTGAGGTTGCCAGATACGCAGCTGGATGGACTGGACTACTCAAAGGAACTTCAAACTTCCACTGCCTCTTACTAGGGGTTGAGGTGCTGGGGCCATAATAGCTGAATACACAAGCATTTTGTCAATAACAAATCTCTAACCAACACATTTTATACAGAAATTCGGCTATTTTCAGGAAGAAGTACATCATGCCTGCGTATAATATCACAACAAATGGCAATCATATGGTTATTGTCAGTACTATCAGAAAACAAAGACTAAAACCAACTACAACCAACCATATGAAAAAAATCGTCTCCGCCCTTAATGGTCTCCATCTTTCAAAGTCATCCCGATACAAATCCTTGTTTTGTTCCTGATAAGTACCGGTAAGTTGAGAATGGTAACTTTTAGATTTACGAAGGTCTGACATGTTTAGTAACTTTACCAGTGGCAGTAGCCAGACCAAGATGGCGGTCTGTAACTGGCAACCTGGATGTGACACACTCACGGACTTTCTAATTGGTCAAACGGTGGAGGGTGGGACATTGAAATGAAAACAATAACAAGATTTCGGGGCTGTAAATCTAATTTTGAAATGAGCATATCCCGGCTGAACTACTGTTATTAGTTATAGAGGTATTGGAAAAAAACATGATATATTAGCCTTTTGACACATCATTTAATGATGACTTGACATGAAAGTATTACATATGGCTCCTTTAAAACACCACAGTAATGATTCGGCTATCGGTACTTTTTTTAAATCCAGCTAATTGTTGTAATTATAACCCACACCTGCATGGTTTCTTTTACTTGAAAGCATGTAAACTCACATTTATTGGTACATTGTTACATTATTATGCTTTTTTTAAAATTTAGCTTACTTTTTTATTTACTTACAATGTGAATAAAATGTTGAATTAACCAAGTTTATTTGTTTTAGCACAGATGCTTTAAAACTGGCAGTTACAAGGATTGTCAAAAAATTGTGATATTAATCAAAATCGGATGATTTTGCTTGTTGCCATGATCGCCCAGCCCTAGGATCTGATGATCAGCTTGGAATAATCACAAAAAAGGAAGCAATAATAATAGAAATAATAAAGCTAAAAAAAATAAAAAATAAATTTTCCCCATCTTTATTTACACCAAGTACATATAGTACCGATAAGAGTACAGATAAATACCGGTATCAATAAGGAACATCAGTATTTGTAAAATCCTATAAATATACATCCCTCGCTTCAATGCGTCATTTAGGGAAAATAAATAAAAAAAGATTGTTGTACTTGCCATATAATGAATTACCTTCTATTTACCTTCTTTGAGCACCTTTTACCTTGTTTCACCTTCTATTTAACTCCTTGTACCTTTTTCAAGCTTATTTTACCTTCTATTTTACTCGTGACCATCTTCTACCTTCTCAAACATATTAAAACATTTATTTACCTTTGACTGTATTTTACCTTTTTTTTTTACTGATGTGACCATCTCCTAACTTTTTTTTATCTTCTCTAACTTATTTTAACTTTTATGTACCTCCTTTGACCTTCTATTTTGCTTATTTGACCATTTTCTACCTTCTACATTGTTTTATCTTCTCCAATTTATTTGAACTTTGATTTACCTTTGACTGACTTTAACTTATTTTACCTTCTTTGACTGTCTTTTAACTTCTATTTAACTTGTGTTACCTTTTATTTACATGATATACCGTTATTTATTCTTTTACCTTTTGTTTACCTTCATTATTTCTTCTTTTTACTTAAAGTGTTTACAAAGTATAAAGAAGAAGAACCATGATAAACATTCTGTATTTATTTAACTCATCCATTCTTTCATTCTTTCACTCACAAACTAATCTTACTTATCTCAACATATGAAATGTAACTTACTTCACCAATTATTATTTATTTACTTATTTTTATTGTGATTACTTATGGAGTATATTGTGAATAAATTGAGAACAGGAAGTGAACAAAAGTTTTAGCAACTGTTATGTAAAAGAAAAGGGGTAGGATTAAATAAGCTCTGCTTCTTCCTACTCCTTTTCGAACATGTTGAATAGAGAAACTGGAGATTGTGATGTATCATGTTGTATGATTGCATGTTCGAAATAAACTCAAACTCATTATTTACCTTATTTGACCTTTTACCTTCCATTTACTTTATTTTACCTTCTTATCTTTTGAGTTTTTATTCACTGTCAACTTCTATATTCCTTCTTTTACCATTCATTTATCTTTGTTTACCTTCTATCTACATTATTTTAAATTCTATTTACCTAATTTAACCTTCCATTTACCTTTTATTTCATTACTATTTCCTTCTATTTACCTTCCACTTTCCTTTTACCTTTTACTTGGTACTCTTACCTTCCATTTACTTTCTTTTACCTTCTATATTCCTTTTTTACCTTGTAAATACTTTCTTTATTTCTTCTTTTACCTTCTTTATTTCTTCTTTTTCATTTTATTTACCTTATTTGACCTTTTACCTTCCATTTACTTTATTTTACCTTCTTATCTTTTGACTTTTTATTCACTGTCAACTTCTATATTCCTTCTTTTACGATTCATTTATCTTTGTTTACCTTCTATCTACATTATTTTAAATTCTATTTACCTAATTTAACCTTCCATTTACCTTTTTCACCTTTTATTTCATTACTATTTCCTTCTTTTTACCTTCCACTTTCCTTTTACCTTTAACTTAGTACTCTTACCTTCCACTTACCTTCTATATTCCTTTTTTTACCTTGTAAATACTTTCTTTATTTCTTCTTTTACCTTCTTTATTTCTTCTTTTACATTTTATTTACCTTATTTGACCCTTTACCTTCCATTTACTTTATTTCACCATCTTATCTTTTTACCTTTTTTTCAGTGTTACCTTCTATATTCATTATTTTACCATTAATTTATCTTGGTTTACCTTACATCTACGTTATTTAAAATTCCATTTACCTTATTTTACCTTCTATTGACCTTTTTTCACCTTTTATTGTATTACTGTTACCTTCTATTTACCTTCCACTTTCATTTTACCTTTTTTTTTTACCATATATTACCTTATATTTAACTTATTTTACTTTCTTTTAAGCGGACTGGATTTATTTGTCAGAATCATGAAACGATTAATCACAGCAACAGAAATGTAATCTGAATGAATGGATGAATGGTTGCAGCATTACTGTAGATGAAAACACATTACCTCTGCTTTAGGGCCGATGAAGAGGTCGCCCTCAAGGGCCCCTGCCATGACACGCACATGTTTGGGACGTCCCACACTGTCACACACACAAGTTTGAGAACATTATTGTCACGGTTGTGAAAAGAGCACATAGGAAGGATAAAGGAGGACTCACTAGTTCGGGAAACAGTATTTAGGAATCTGGTCACCAGCAAACCCAGCCTTGATTACCCCTGACCCCTGCAGAGACACATGTGACAACATATTAGCAACGCTGCTGGAATGAATGTGCACTGATGTCTGAAATATCAAGTGTGTGAGGAAGAGGAGGATCATGAGACACAGCTGGAGGCCACACACCAACAACTTGGTCCTGTTCCTGTAAAGACAAAATGACGTCTAACCCAGCAGAGCCACGTCCAGTATCCTTGGTAGAAGCATTTAAGTCCCGTCTTAAAACTCATTTGTATACTCTAGCCCAGGCCTGGGCAATTATTTTGACTAGGGGGGCCAAATTTAGACAAAAAAATTTTGTCTGGGGGCCGGTATATCTGATTTTTAGGAACACATACAAAACCTCACAATAATGTCTGAATGCTAAAAACGTTATGACAGACCTTAAAAAAACAACAGAATTTTCCGTTTTTTTTTTACTGAATGAGACACCCAGAATATACATGAAAATATAGAATGTGGGATTTACAATATTAACTGTGACCGATAAAACACTGAATATTAACATATGAACGTCTCACCCCCTCTCCATACACATATTCTACAATCGAGCGAAACGCAACAAAAATGCTACAAACTAGAGATGCGCGGATAGGCAATTATTTCATCCGCAACCGCATCAGAAAGTCGTCAACCATCCGCCATCCACCCGACCTAACATTTGATCAGAACCGCACCCGCCCGTTGTTATATATCTAATATAGACGATGCAAGGCATTAGTGAGGTTATAAAGCTTTTGCCTGTTAAAGAAAGGAGACTGATCCAAAGCAGCACAGACATTCGCGTGCCACGCTGTCACGACCCAGACGCACACCAGTGCGCAATCATATGGGAGCCGCGCTGAGCGCACCTCCAAGCGCGTCTCGCTGCCGGCGACGGCCGGATATGGGCCCGACCTTCCAGCGCCATCCATTTTCAGGGCTAGTTGATTCGGCAGGTGGGTTGTTACACACTCCTTAGCAGGTTCCGACTTCCATGGCCACCGTCCTGCTGTCTATATCAACCAGGGTGAGCCCCACCCCTTTCGTGAGCGCACTGCGCGCGGAGTGACCCCTGTTACACGCCCCCGGCAACAGGGGTGGCGGGCAGGTAAGCTGCGCGGGCGGAGCGCGTGGAGTGACCCCTGTTACGAGCCCCCGGCCACAGGGGTGGCGGGCAGGTAAGCTGCTTACCTGCTGCGCGTGACGCCGGCCGCGGCGAAGGCGGACGAGGCGGGGTGTCGGTGGGCGCGGTGGTGACCCTGGACGTGCGTCGGGCCCTTCTCGCGGATCGCCTCAGCTACGGCTCCCGGTGGGGCCCTCTCGGGGGAAGGGGCCTCGGTCCCGGACCCCGGCGAGGCATCCCTTCTCCGCTCCGTAAAAGTGTCCATCTCTTTTTCTTTTCTTTTTTCTGTTGTGGCATATGCAGCAGGTGCCTGCTCGTTTTTCGTATGTGGGTAACAACATTTAACTATGTATATATATTTCCGAATTGGTTTAACTGCCACCCGCCTGAATCTATTTAAAATCTAATTTTTTTTTATTTCAACCGCCCGACCCGACCCGACCCGACCCGCGGATAAAATCTAATTTTTTTTTATTTCATCCGCCCGATCCGCGGATAATCCGCGGACGTGCCCGCAAACCGCGCATCTCTACTACAAACATAGCGAAATATGAACGCAAAGGGTAAAAAAAACCACACCTACAATCTGATATATTACTAAGCTTTAGAACTTTGTTGTAAAAATCTCCTTCCGCGTCTGTCCCTGACACCCGCATTTTCAGCCTGGCCGCTCTGGAAACACTCTGTGGAAACGCTCCCCACCCACAGTGCTTGGTGCCTCGTCTGAGCTGCTGTGACTTAGATTACCATAGTAACTAATTCGATTACCATAGTAACTCATTAGATCACCATAGTAACTAATTAGATTATCATAGTAACTAGGGCTGGGCGATATACGCGATATATCGCAGGTTTGTCTCTGTGCGATATAGAAAATGACTATATAGTGATATGAGAGTATACGTTCTCACGCAGTTGCTTTTAGCTGCTGGCATTACACTACAGGCTCTCTTCGCTCTTTCCTGTGTCTCCTTCTCACAGACAGACAAGCGCACCTTCTTACACACGTTACATACTGTCACGTCATATACGTATACGCCCTTGCGCAGCAAAGAGGTAGCAGCATGGGTAACATTAGCTGTGATGCTAGCGCAGCCGTGCGAGTGGTAATACGAGAGAGAAGGTGCAAATCTGGTAACAAATGAAGGAATAATTAATTCCCCCAAAAAACAGCATCGTCTGGTGGTGGTTTGGCTTCAAGTGGGAATACCGTATATTACCAAATAGTAGCCCGGGCGTTTATTTCACAAAATCGATTTTGGAGACAGGCGGTTATTTGCACAAGGCTTTTATTTATTTTTGCACCAGCCTGCACCAGGCCATTATTTGGTTACAATGGTTACTGTCCAGTATTTTTTTTTCGTACAAAAAACTTTAAATGTTAAAGCTATTGTAAACATACAAACAAAAAAACAATAGATCAACATGAGGTAGGCTATCAAAAGACAAGAGATCAACAAGGCCTCAACATGGCAGTAGTGCAACAATTGTCATATAGAATACCAATACTAAAAATAAATAAACTTTTTAAACAAAGCAGCCTACCGGGAAAAATTAAATTATGGTACCAAGTACTCAAGTACAAAACCCACCATCAAAACAGAACAATAATACTGTCACTTAAATAAAATAAAGGCTACAGTACTCCAAGTTTTAAATAAAGCAGCATACAGGAAAAATAAAATTATGGTACCAAGTACTCTATAAAGCCATCAAAAAAATAATACTGCAGCAAACGCAACCCTAGTAGCATTTTAATCTGAATTATGCAAATAACAGCCCTTGGGCGGCTATTTGGACATAGGCGGTTATTAGGAAGAGGCGGTTAATTCACAAAATGGGGTTAGACCCCGGGCGGCTATTAGGACATGGGCGGTTATTTGCCCAAGGGCGTTTATTTGGTAATATACGGTATGTTGAACAGACAACCGTAATTTGTCAAGTGTGGGGCAAAAGCGTTGCTATAAAAAGTAGCATTACTGCTAATATGTAGCATCATTTGAAAAGTCACCTGCTAGAGAATGAAGAGTGCTTACTCCGCATGTCAACATCTCCGTTCGGTGCCACACGCCCACACCATCAAAATGCCGAGGCAAACATTTCCAGATCAACAACGTATGAAAAAAATAGTGATTTTTTTTTAGTTGTGATTTACTTCTCTGCATGAAAGTTTAAAAGTAGCATATATTAATGCAGTATGAAGAAGAATGTTTTAATGTAGACACATAGAATCATCATACTGCTGTGATTATATGCATCAAGTGTTCATTCAAGGCTGAGGCAAAATATCGAGATATATATCGTGTATCGTGATATGGCCTTAAAATATTGCGATATTAAAAAAAGGCCATATCGCCCAGCCCTAATAGTAACTAGTATATCATGCAAAAGCGCAGATTCCAACCATTGAAATACTTTGTATAGTTCAAGACTTACTGTCATTTGAAAACATCATAATGGCAGCTACAGTTTTCACCTTAAAGATCTAAAAAAATTATTTGGGAATGTCCGGCGGGCCAGATTCAAACAGTTAACGGGCCGAATGTGGCCCCAGGTAGCTCTAGCCTATAGGCGAGGGCGGACCTACGTCACTTCCGCCTGCCAATCCCCTAGCAACCGGTCGCCATATTGAATTCGTTGAAAACAAACCAGCTCACAGCGAACACAGCATTGACAGAAAAGGCATTTAACGAGGTTTCACTGCATTTTAAACTGTTCTAAATGGCGTATGATTATGTAAATAGTCTTTCCAGTGAGGCTAGGTTAAGATACGAGTTAAAATGTTCTGTAGTTGGATTAAACGACTGCCCTTACCGCCTTCCAGCAGATGCGTGGACTGATAATCCTACACAATGGCCGGACATGGAATTTGGAAATTATGTCTACCTCACAAGCGCACCAGGTCACCCTGTTCACATTAGGGGGGAAACAACTTAATATTGAAAAACTTAATACTGATACGGATTTATAAATAATGGTTGCGTCCCGGTTGGGATTCCATTACTTGCAGACAGCATTTTACGACTGTCTTGAAAAGTTGATTAAATGGCAACATGAAAATTATAGGGTTTATTGGTTTTTAAAAACCCAACCGTTAAGTGCAAATTTAAATGAAACCGGTTTTCGAAAATAGCCTTTATACCGTATGTTGTTGTTGTGCAACAACAACAACTTCAGCTGTCGAACGTTATTCAGTAAAAATTCAACGGGTTCAACATTAGCATGGACGGTATAGCCAAGTTGTGGTTAAGAAGGTGGATTTTTGTTCCTTATATTTACCAGAAACGAAGTGATCCGAACACACGACCCGGGATTTTGGGGGACTCCGGTGAGAACCGTCCTCGTTTTCCCGGTGTAAAGCTGCGAGCCATTTGTCTCGTCTCTGTGGGCTTTTAGCACGCTTTGGCAGAACAAAATACGACCTGTTTTCCCTGTTTCCAGTTGTGGTTTGCACAACCAAAAACAACACAGTTTTTTGGCATTTTGGAGGCAGAATGACGGGTTTAATCAGCGCAGGTCGACAGGTTAAAGAGTAATGGCGACGGTTTGTTTTCAACGCCAGTCAGGTTGCTATGGCTCGAAGAACCCGTATGTAGCTCAGTTGCCCGGATGTCGGCCCTGCCCTATAAATAGACCCCACTTTTAGACCAGTTGATCTGCCGTCTCTCTTTTCTGCCCTGCCCCCCTCTCCTGCGTGGAGGGGCTGATGTCGTTGTGGCTTGTGCAGCCATTTGAGACACTCGTGATTTAGGGCTATATAAGTAAACATTGATGGATTGATTGGTTGGTTGGTCCATGTATTGCAATGTCAACCAAATGGTGCTCATTGTAAGTATACACATAGCAATGGTTGTGTGCAAACAAGCTTACACACACAATGCCGAATCGAACGTTACACTTAACACTTAATCAGAAAATATGATTTCAATCCGGCATGAAGAGAATATTGTGCTGAAGCTAACTAAACAAGCTAACATTTATTATCTGTCTGCTAGCCGGTTAGCACTCGCAGCTAGCTGAGGTATCAAAACAATCATCCGCTGGTAGATAAAAAAAAACACTTTTCGCAGAACGTTTGGGGGCCAAAAGATGTGTTTGTGGAGCAAAACTAGACCGCACTGCAAGACAATAGCGAGCGAAGCTAACAGCTAGCACAAGCGACGGCCTCGGGTTTGGGTGTGGATGAATGACGTCATCATACTCACATTGTCGATGACAACAGGCTGATTGGCTAAAATGTCATAGGACTCCATGACGGACTAGAACGGCTGGGTGCGTGTCTATGGACGTGTTCGCCTGTTCCGTCCAGTTTAGTGTTGAATTGTGTGTGTGGGGGTAAAAAGTGTCAAACGACGCCCCGTCACTGTGTGCAGCCCGCCGCTCCTCACTGCGGATCTGTCCCGCCCCCTCCAGCGCCATAACGCGTCGGCGATGTGATTGACAGGCGAAGCGACCAATTACAATGGAAGGGTCTCGTGGGGGGAGGGGCGAGACGAAAGCAATTGTTATTCGGACCAAAGGACATCAGAATCAGAATCAGAATCAGAAATACTTGAGAGGAAATTAAAATGTTCAGCACAATCCCATTCAAGAAGAAAAAAATAAATAAAATAATAGTAATAATTAGAGATGTCCGATAATATCGGCCGATAAATGCTTTAAAATGTAATATTGGAAATGATCGGTATCGGTTTTTTATTATCAGTATCGTTTTTTGTTGTTTTTTTTTTACTCTTTTTTAATTAAATCAACATAAAAAATACAAGATACACTTACAATTAGTGCACCAACCCAAAAAAACTCCCTCCCCCATTTACACTCATTCACACTCATTCACACAAAAGGGTTGTTTCTTTCTGTTATTAATATTCTGGTTCCTACATTATATATCAATATATATCAATACAGTCTGCAAGGGATGCAGTCCGTAAGCACACATGATTGTGCGCGCTGCTGGTCCACTAATAGTACTAACCTTTAACAGTTAAATTTTACTCATTTTCATTCATTACTAGTTTTTATGTAACTGTTTTTATATTGTTTTACTTTCTTTTTTATTCAAGAAAATGTTTTTAATGTATTTATATTATTTTATTTTATTATTATTTTTAAAAATGACCTTACCTTCACCATACCTGGTTGTCCAAATTAGGCATAATAATGTGTTAATTCCACGACTGTATATATCGGTATCGGTTGATATCGGCATCGGTAATTAAAGAGTTGGACAATATCGGAATATCGGATATCGGGAAAAAGCCATTATCGGACATCCCTAATAATAATAAGCTCAGTCACCAGAATTTTACAATAAAAGCTGTGTTTTTTTTTACAGCAAATAAAACATCCATCCATTTTCTACCGCTTATTCCCTTTGGGGTCACGGGGGGCGCTGGAGCCTATCTCAGCTACAATCGGGCGGAAGGCGGAGTACACCCTGGACAAGTCGCCACCTCATCGCAGGGCCAACACAGATAGACAGACAACATTCACACTCACATTCACACACTAGGGCCAATTTAGTGTTGCCAATCAACCTATCCCCAGGTGCATGTCTTTGGAGGTGGGAGGAAGCCGGAGTACCCGGAGGGAATTACCCACGCAGTCACGGGGAGGACATGCAAACTCCACACAGAAAGATCCCGAGCCTGGGATTGAACCCAAGACTACTCAGGACCTTCGTATTGTGAGGCGGACGCACTAACCCCTCTTCCACCGTGCTGTCCATATAAAACAATTGAATAAATGGAATGACAAAACAATACCACTGTTTTTAGTAGTAAAATTCAAGCAACAGAGCTGCCAGTTTGTTGGGTTTTGTAAAATCTTGTTTTAATGTTTTTTTTTTGTTTTTTTTATGTTTTAGAGTTTAAAAAAACAGTACCAAAGTTGATTTTACGGTAAAAAAAACAAACCCTAAGTCGGCGGAATTTAACCGTAAAATCTATTGTCAATATTACAGTGTACAATTTGATTGATCATTTGTTTTGAAATCATAAGTCAAGCAGATATTTAAGTACAGTATTTATCTTTATTTGAACAAAAAATATTTTTGGAATACATGATAATATAATATTTTGATAATATTGAATATTAAAAGATATGCAATTGCATGCATATCTAAAAGTACCTCGGAGTCTTGTTCACGAGTGAGGGAAGAGTGGATCGTGAGATCGACAGGCGGATCGGTGCGGCGTCTTCAGTAATGCGGACGCTGTATCGATACGTTGTGGTGAAGAAGGAGCTGAGCCGGAAGGCAAAGCTCTCAATTTACCGGTCGATCTACGTTCCCATCCTCACCTATGGTCATGAGCTTTGGGTTATGACCGAAAGGACAAGATCACGGGTACAAGCGGCCCAAATGAGTTTCCTCTGCCGGGTGGCGGGGCTCTCCCTTAGAGATAGGGTGAGAAGCTCTGCCATCCGGGAGGAGCTCAAAGTAAAGCCGCTGCTCCTCCACATCGAGAGGAGCCAGATGAGGTGGTTCGGGCATCTGGTCAGGATGCCACCCGAACGCCTCCCTAGGGAGGTGTTTAGGGCACATCCGATCGGTAGGAGGCCGCGGGGAAGACCCAGGACACGTTGGGAAGACTATGTCTCCCGGCTGGCCTGGGAACGCCTCGGGGTCCCACAGGAAGAGCTGGACGAAGTGGCTGGGGAGAGGGAAGTCTGGGCTTCCCTGCTTAGGCTGCTGCCCCCGCGACCCGACCTCGGATAAGCGGAAGAAGATGGATGGATGGATGGCAATTGCATGTAGTAGTACATGTTACTCGTCTGCAAATCTATACAACGCTATAAGTTGTATATGTCAAGTATGTTGTATATATTATATGTATGTGCTGCGGTAGCTTTAAGAACGTTGCGACAGCTGCCGTAAAGGAGGTGCGTTGCTAGCCTGGTTGCTATGTTTCCAGTTAGTCGTAAAAGTGTTCGTCATGTGTTCGTACCCTGCTCAAATCTCTCAGTGAAGTTATTCATTGGATCATACCTTTTGTTTGAACTTTATTACAGTATCTATGCTTTAAATTTACATTATTCTTACATTATAAAATACATAAACGAGGGAGGTGCTGTATAAATGTAAATACATTTTATATAAATCATCTTTAAATACAGTATGTTTATTGTTGTTTTCTGGTGTGACCCTCCAATTTCCCACACTCTTCCTGTGCACTGAACAAACATGTCGGCCAATCAGAGAGCGTAACAAAAAGTGGGCGTGGCCCGTCCGGAAAGTCCGTGAAGAAAACAAGAGCAAACATTGAAGCCGTGGTCGACATGAGTTCATGACAAACTCCACACAACTATTTTATTTATTCTTCTTTTAAAGGTAAGTTTTGCTGTGTTATGTGCTGACATTGTGGACTTTATCGACGGTGTTTGTTTAGCTGCGGTAGTGGCTACTGCTAGCTTAGCTGCAACTACTAGCATGACAGTTTGTGTTAAACGACGGTTTCATTTCTCGGGAAGTTTCACTTTAGCTCAACTTTGGTAGTGTGCTGTACATAAACATAATGTGTACTTTTTATTTCACAGATGGTCCTATGAGATAATTTAGAAGAAGAGTACCATGGCTTTTGTTGAGGAGCAGCCGGAAAAGTAAGACCAACCTCCATGATAATTATACTTTGGAGAATAAATTTAAGCTTTCACTTTCCCCTTCCGGTAAAGCCAGGTGATGAACTTTGACCTGTGTGTGTGTGTGTGTGTGTGTGTGTGTGTGTGTGTGTGTGTGTGTGTGTGTGTGTGTGTGTGTGTGTGTGTGTGTGTGTGTGTGTGTGTGTGTATGTGTGTGTGTGTGTGTGTGTGTGTGTGTGTTTTGTTGTGTTTCCACCCTTCTTGAGCCATCAAGAGGGAAAAGGGAAAACCATTACACCTAATAGAGCATACTTGCCAACCCTCCCGAATTTTCCGGGAGACTCCCGAAATTCAGCGCCTCTCCCGAAAACCTCCCGGGACAAATATTCTCCCGAAAATCTCCCGATTTTCAGCCGGAGCTGGAGGGGGCGTGGCCTGAGTGAGGACAGCCTTTTTTCAGATGGGAGGACAACAGGGTGACAAGAACTAAATCATCCAGACTAGAGATAAATTGTATTATTATGTTTATCTTACCTAAAAAAAAAAAATTTTATTAATTAAAAAATAAATAAATAAATTTTTACTATATTTTGCTAAAAACATCAAAATTAATTGTATTTTTTATTTTTTCTGACTCCTTATTACATCCAGCCATAGAATTATACATTAAAATAAACATATTTGAAATAATTAATTTTAAATTATCATAATAATTCATTTAAAATGACCATATTTAATTATTAAAATAATTGCTTGTTTATCAACAACTTTAGCATTTTATTCATTACATTTTGAAGCTCTCAGAAGCCAAGTTATGTTATATTCCTTAATATTTATTTATGCAAGTTTGAAGTATCAATTATCCAAACACAGTTTTGTTTGCTTATTTTCAGGATGTATATATATGTGTATATATATATATATATAAATATATATGTATGTGTGGGGAAAAAAATCACAAGACTATTTCATCTCTACAGGCCTGTTTCATGAGGGGGGGTTCCCGCAATCATCAGGAGATTTTAATGGGAGCATTCACATACCATGGTTTATATAGGGCACAGAGTGGGTGGGTACAGGCTGGCGTAGGGGCGTGGTGATTGGCTCATGTGTTACCTAGGAGGTGTTTCCGTCTGTGGCGGCATGCTGTTACAATTTCGCTGCGCTTGTTGAGGGATGACAGGTCTGGACGGTAAATAATAAACAGTTTCTCTTTCAAGCATAGGTTGCATCTTTTATTACCACTATTGTAAGGTGTGCTGGATGCAATAATTTGCCATGTTATTGAATATTCAACATTATTGTCTTTGAGGTCCCAAATGTGTTTGCTGAGTTCTGTGGTATTCCGCAGGTTTTGGTTCCTGAAAGAAGCCTTGTGATTGTTCCATCTGGTTTTGAATTCTCCCTCGGTTAATCCTACATATGTGTCGGATGTGTTAATGTCCTTGCGTATTACCTTAGATTGGTAGACAACTGATGTTTGTAAGCACCCCCCCCCCCGTTGAGAGGGCAATCAGGTTTCTTTCGACAGTTACAGCCTTTGTTGGTTTTGGAGTCGCTCTGTCCGGGGGCCGACGGCTCATTTGCAATTGTTTTGTTGTGGTTTGAGATGATTTGTCGTATATTGTTCATACAGCTGTAGCTCAATTTAATGTTGTTCTTGTTGAATACTTTTCTTAGGGTGTTGTCTTTGGGAAAGTGTTTGTCAATCAGATTGAGGAATTTGTGTCCAATGTTAGTTGAGACGTTTTTGCTGTATGGGGGGTTGTACCAGATGATATATATAAATATACATATACATATACATATATACATATATGTATATGTATGAAATACTTGACTTGGTGAATTCTAGCTGTAAATATACTCCTCCCCTCTTAACCACGCCCCCAACTACTCCCCGCTCCACCCCCGACCACGCCCCCACCCCCCACCTCCCGAAATCGGAGGTCTCAAGGTTGGCAAGTATGTAATAGAGAGCCAAATACTAAAGTCCGTGAACATTGCTCCAAAGTCAGGATTTTTGGTTGATTTAATGTGCATACAAAAGTAAACATTGACAGGTGCAAAGGCAGCAATATATGATAAAAACAAGCTAAAGAAGGATTTCCCTATTCACCCCCCCCCCCAAAAAAAACAACATGCCAGGTGAACAGCTGATTTTACGACTTCCGGTGCTGACTTAAGACAACCCGCGTCCCATATGTGACCACAGGATGAACAAATACACTACGGTACTAAGACTATAGTGGCCGTTAACAGTTGGGTTGCTCAAAGTGCGGCACAGGGGCCATATGTGGTCCGTGACTCATTTGTCATTGGCCTTAAGCACATTACAAAAAAAAAAAAATAGAGATCTCATTTGCACCCTTGGTGGTGAAATATATCGAAAAGGGGGTGGTCCTAAAGAGGTAGGCCTTTTTCAGAGGTCTCAAGAAGGTAACAAATACAATAATGTGTGTTCTTGTGTTTCTACCCTTCTTGAGTCATCAACAAGGAAAAGTACCTTCCATATGAGGAGCGGTGAACAAGTTAGGGTCAAAACACAACGGACAACCAATGCATCTAATCGAGCACAGGTGTCAAACTCAAGGCCCAGGTGGCTAAATGTGGGCCGCGAAAGCCTGGAAATAATATGCGTTAATAAAATGCTTAATCTTTTCTTACTAAATATATTTGTTCTTTCCCTTTTGACATTAAAAATCATGTACTACTGTATGCAATTGCATATCTTTTAAATTCAATATTATCAAATTATATTATCATGTATTCCAAAAATATTTTTTGTCAAAATAAAGATAAATACTGTACTTAAATATCTGCTTGACTTATGATTTAAAAACAAATTATCAATCAAATTGTACGCTGTAATATTGACAATAGATTTTATGGTTAAATTCCGCCGACTGAGTTTTGTTTAGCGTAAAATCTTCTCTAAAAAATGTTTTCACACTAAAACATAAAAATAAAAAAAACACATTAAAACAAGATTTTAGAGTAAAAAACAAACAAACTGGCAGCTCTGTTGCTTGAATTTTACCGCTAAAAACGGTGGTATTGTTTTGTCATTCCATTTATTAAATTGTTTTATATGCTGTGAAAAACCTGCTTTTACTGTAAAATTCTGGTGACTGAGCTGACAGTTTTTACATCCTTCCATCCATTTTCTACCGCTTGTCCCTTTTGGGGTCGCGGGGGGTGCTGGAGCCTATCTCAGCTGCATTCGGGCAGAAGGCCGGGTACTCCCTGGACAAGTCGCCACCTCATCGCAGGGCCAACATAAACAAAAACAAAAAAAGCCTTCCCCTTATGTGTAGTCCTGGGGGTGGATGCTGAAGAGCAAGAGCAGCACAACAATTGTTGTTATAATATCCTCTCTCAAACTCTTATTATTGTACTTTTAGATTTTCTGTAAACTACTTATTTTCTGCTGTAACATACTTTCATCTACATTTCTTAAACTTAACTATGTACTTATTTCTTCTGTTGTTTCAAGCTGCTTGCTTTTTTTCGGTGTGTAACATGTTTAGTCATTCAATGTTTCACAGTAAAATTAAACTTTTTTTTTTGGCAGGTTATGTATATAAATGTAAATGTGTGTGTGTGTGTATATATATATATATATATATATATATATATATATATTCAGAAAATACTTTTTTTCCATGTTTTTCCTAATAAATTCAGTCAGAAAATACTTTTTTTTCATGTTTTTCCTAATAAATTCAGTTTACAAAAAAAAGATAACATTTGAGGCGCTGTGGCTTAGCCTAGCGTATACATTTTTTTTTTTTAAATAAAAAATAAAATAAAATAAAAATATATATATATATATTTATATACACCCACACACACATTTATCTATTACTCATTGTTAAACGCAGAGTCAAAAAGTCAGAAAATACTTTTTTTTCATGTTTTTCCTAATAAATTCAGTTTACAAAAAAAAGATAACATTTGAGGCGCTGTGGCTTAGCCTAGCGTATAAAATAAAATAAATAATTATATATATATATATATATATATATATATATATATATATATATACACACACACACACACACACACATTTATCTATTACTCATTGTTAAACGCAGAGTCAAAAAGTCAGAAAACACTTTTTTTTCATGTTTTTCCTAATAAATTCAGTCAGAAAATACTTTTTTTTCATGTTTTTCCTAATAAATTCCGTTTACAAAAAAAAGATAACATTTGAGGCGCTGTGGCTTAGCCTAGCGTATAAAATTTAAAAAAAAAAAAAATTAAAAAAAAATATATACCGTATTTTCCGCACTATAAGGCGCACCGGATTATTAGCCGCACCTTCTATGAATTACATATTTCATAATTTTGTCCACCAATAAGCCGCCCCGGACTATAAGCCGCGCCTACGCTGCGCTAAAGTGAATGTCAAAAAAATGCTGCGCTAAAGTGAATGTCAAAAAAACAGTCAGATAGTTCAGTCAAACTTTAATAATATATTGAAAACCAGCGTTCTAACAACTCTGTCCCAAAATGTACGCAAATGTGCAATCACAAACATAGTAAAAT
>NC_084579.2:5625532-5743032 GCF_033978685.3 Nerophis lumbriciformis | reverse complement strand
CCGTCCTGCTGTCTATATCAACCAGGGTGAGCCCCACTCCTTTCGTGAGCGCACTGCGCACGGAGTGACCCCTGTTACGCGCCCCCGGCAACAGGGGTGGCGGGCAGGTAAGCTGCTTACCTGCTGCGCGTGACGCCGGCCGCGGCGAAGGCGGACGAGGCGGGGTGTCGGTGCGGTGGGCGCGGTGCTGACCCTGGACGTGCGTCGGGCCCTTCTCGCGGATCGCCTCAGCTACGGCTCCCGGTGGGGCCCTCTCGGGGGAAGGGGCCTCGGTCCCGGACCCCGGCGAGGCGTCCCTTCTCCGCTCCGTAAAAGTGTCCATCTCTTTTTTTCTTTTTTTTTCTTCTGTTGTGGCATATGCAGCAGGTGCCTGCTCGTTTTTCGTATGTGGGTAACAACATTTAACTATGTATATATATTTCCGAATTGGTTTAACTGCCACCCGCCTGAATCTATTTAAAATCTAATTTTTTTTTTATTTCAACCGCCCGACCCGACCCGACGATAAAATCTAATTTTTTTAAATTTCATCCGCCCGATCCGCGGATAATTCGCGGTTGTGCCCGCAAACCGCGCATCTCTAACACCTATCTTTGGGCAGTTTCGCCCATTCCTCTTTGTAGTGATTTGTCAGGTTCAAACACTGATGACATCTATTAAACCAGGGGTCGGCAACCCGCGGCTCCGGAGCCGCATGCGGCTCTTTGATCACTCTGATGCGGCTCAGCAGCTTACTTGCTGAACCCCCCAATTTTCCCGTGAGACTTCCGGATTTCAGTGCCTCTCGCAGAAAACTCCCGGGATTAATATTCTCAGATTTTCACCCTTAAAGCTATAATAAGGGCGTGCCATTATGGTACAACATTTGACGCCCTCTACAATATGTGCCGTGCCAGCCCAACATTTGTTATACAATATACATCATTTGCTTGACAGCAAGGCATACTTGGTCAACAGCCATACAGGTTACACTGACGGTGGTCATATAAAACAACTTTAACACTCTTACTAATAATGCGCCACACTTTGAACCAAAACCAAACAAGAATGACAAACACATTTCGGGAGAACATCTGCACCTTAACACAACATAAACACAACAGAACAAACACCCAGAATCCCATGCAGCCCTGACTCTTCCGGGCTACATTATACAGGTTACACTGACGGTGGTCATATAAAACAACTTTAACACTCTTACTAATAATGTGCCACACTTTGAACCAAAACCAAACAAGAATGACAAACACATTTCGGGAGAACATCTGCACCTTAACACAACATAAACACAACAGAACAAACACCCAGAATCCCATGCAGCCCTGACTCTTCCGGGCTACATTATACACCCCCCCCCCTCTCTGTGCGTCGGTTGAGGTGGGCAGGGTTTGGTAGCGGGGGGGGGGGGGGGGGGGGGGGGTGTATAAATGATAAATAATAATGATAAATGGGTTGTACTTGTATAGCGCTTTTCTACCTTCAAGGTACTCAAAGCGCTTTGACACTACTTCCACATTTACCCATTCACACACACATTCACACACTGATGGAGGGAGCTGCCATGCAAGGCGCTAACCAGCACCCATCAGGAGCAAGGGTGAAGTGTCTTGCTCAGGACACAACGGACATGACGAGGTTGGTACTAGGTGGGGATTGAACCAGGGACCCTTGGGTTGCGCACGGCCACTCTTCCACTGCGCCACGCCGTCCCGTATAATGTATCCCGGAAGAGTTAAGGCTGCATGGGATTCTGGGTATTTGTCCTGTTGTGTTTATGTTGTGTTACGGTGCAGATGTTCTCCCGAAATTTGTTTGTCATTCTTGTTTGGTGTGGGTTCACAGTGTGGCGCATTATTAGTAAGAGTGTTAAAGTTGTTTTTTTTATACCGCCACCGTCAGTGTGACCTGTGTGGTTGTTGACCAAGTATGCCTTGCTGTCACCTACTGAGGAAGCGGAAGCCCCATACAACATGTGGCTGATCAGGCACGGTGGCTGTAGTGGGTGCTATATGCTCTACCATCACGGCACGCATGACGCTGAGCCATTCATTTAAAACCCGCGTGCCGCACCAGCTTTCAAATTCCACATAAAGGTGTGGGCAGCGTGTCTGAGACCCCTGGCTTAAACATAGCACAAAGCACAAAGTGTCTGGAAAACAACTGCTTTAAGTCATAACTTAAATGTTGACGTTGAGCTAGACATGTAGTCTCTTCTCAAGGATAGGGCTATCACTTTTGCATTCCAAAGTCCCAATTAGGGCCTCTTTCCTACAAGAAGTGATCCAATCCACCTGCGAATATCAAACTAAGGGGCCTTATCTTATTATGTGCTCAAACTGGAATACCACTATTTAATTAAACTTGGTGGTTTGCTTTTTCCAAGATGAATATAAACATTCACCACATGCAAAACATAATGAGTAAATTAATTCACTTCAATAGCAAAAGCTCCATCAGGTTAGATGAGAAGTGTTGTTTTTTTATCCAGAATGTCTCTGTAGATTTCTGCCTTCGTCTTTCCCTCTATCCTGACTATTCTCCCTGTTCCTGCCACTAAAAAAAACATCCCCACAGCATGATGCTGCCACCACCGTGCTTCTCTGTAGGGATGGTATTGGCCTGGTGATGAGTGGTGCCTGGTTTTCATGCCAAAAACTTTAATATTTGTCTCAGACCAGAGATTTTGTTTCTCATGGTCTGAGAGTCTCTCGGGTGCATTTTGGCAAACCATTGAAGAGGGAATGGCTTCAGTTTGGCCACTATTCCATACTGATTGGTGGTTTGCTGCAGAGATGGTTGTCCTTCTGGAAGGTTCTCCTCCCTCCGCACAGGAATGCTGTAAAAAGTCTTGAGGCTGTAATTGCTGCCAAAGTATTGCGCCAAAAAAAAAATATTTTGACATTGTCATTATGGGGTGTTGTCTGTATAATTTTGAGAACAAATGAATTTATTCCATTTTTAAACAATCACATAACAAAATGTGGGAAAAGTGAAGCGCTGTGAATATTTTCCAGTCGCACTGTATGTGCCACTGCCCTCTCAAGAGGAGGGGGCCGTGACATACAGTAGAGTCTTTTATTTTGAAGGTACTCACTTTACCGTGGTCCTCCGTCCGCAGGGTGGCGTCGCGTTTGTGCTGTTGAAGGGCTCGTTAAAAGTGTACCTGAAACACCAGGAGCACGTCACTCAGGCTGAGCGACGCATCCTCGACTACTCCGACACCTCGCCGGACCCCTCCAGTTCATGAGGGTCCCTTTTGAGACCAAGAACTGGACCTGCTCATACACTGGTTTAAAAAAACAAAAAAAAGCTGAGAAGCACAAGATGAATACAAATGTACAGAAAGAAAAAGAATGAAATACTTTGATAAATCACCTGTTAACCTCAGAAATTCATAATATGGTTATTTTTTTGTTCAAAGTCTGAATAAATGTGTTACATTATTTAGCACATTTGTACACAACTTTAGTTAGACTTGTGGGACACAGGGACACGCCCACCTGCCCTGATTGGCTGTCACTGCGATGACCTCAGGATCTCATTGGACGATTTCGCCAATGAGTTGATAGCGGAAGTGGAGTGAGGGGAGATTGTAGACTCAGACATTTATTTATTTTTATTTATTAATTAAACCAAACTATGGCCCGTCAATTTGATGTCGTTCCACCATTACAAGAGGCGTTTAGTCTTTGTCGGCGGCACGTCTTCTCAAGGTAACTTATTGGCCATAAAAAATGAAAATAGTGTGTACTATGCCATGTAAGCTAGCTACTAGCTAACAATACAAACGTGAAAATATAGCGAATAAATCCTAACTAAAAAGAAAAATGGCTAACAAACATATATCCAATAAGAAACAAGACTAAAACATATCTAAAAAGGAAACAAGGCTAATAAACGCAGCTAAATAATGTAGCCTAATGGACGTTGTGTTTTAGGGTGGTCAAAAGTACCGATACTTCGATAGCTAGTACCGATACTTCGATAGCTAGTCGATACAAACGTGCAAAAAAAAATACATGTGGCGAAATGGACTATAGGTTCAAGCCAAATTGCCACTTTACATGTAGATAACAGACAAGATGGACTTAGACCTTTTTGTTTAGCATTAAAATCTGATAACACCACTTTGGGAAGTTATAATACCAACAAGACACAGGTTCGATACCAATGAGGCAGGAGGCGTGAGCGGCAGTAAATTTTTTTACAAAGCATTAGAATTTACCCCCCTCCCCGCCAAAATAAAAATAAAAAAGATATATATATATATGTATGTGTGGGAAAGAAAATCACAAGACTACTTCATCTCTACAGGCCTGTTTCATGAGGGGGTTCCCTCAATCATCAGGAGAAATCTCCTGATGATCACGTTAATTAAAATGCAAAGTAAAGCCTATTTAATAGAAATATTATTTGTTACAACATTACGCCCCCCCTCCTCCCCTCGCACGGTGCACCCCCTCCCTTCCCGTATCATGACTCTTTTTGGACGTCACCACATCAAAAAATCAACACAAGATGTCAAAACGGCCAAAACTGTCAGGTGCCCAGGGAAGAAAAAAGAGAAAAGAAGAGGAGAAACGAGAAAAGACAGAGGTAGCAGGTAGGTAACGTTAGCCTACATGAAATTATTTGTCTGTTACAGAATGTGATAGTAACCTGGCTTTTTAGCATTAAGCTAATGTTACATGATTCGGCAATTGCTAGTTCTGTTTTAACGTCGGGTTAATATTGTGGAGGGGGCTAAATTGTTATGGAAAATAATAATGTAACGTTAGGTAATTACAGTACTCCCACCTTACATTCCTCAGGGACATTTGTATTAGATCTTTTAAGCAGGTGTTTTTTGTTTACATTATTGCCTTCTGGTTAGCTAATGTTTGCCCTGCAGGTAATAGTCACTTTCCACCCCTTTATATATTAGGTATAGTTGTAAGTAAAAAAAAAAAGGTCAAAGACAAAGCTATTCGGGTTCTTGTGAGTATATACACTTCACTGCCGATGTGGGGGGGCGCCACCTAAAATCTTGCCTAGGGCGCCAGATTGGTTAGGGCCGGGCCTGCCTCCCGGGACAAATTTTCTCCCGAAAATCTCCCGAAATTCAGGCGGACCTGAGTGACGCGTTGACAGCCTGTTCTCACGTCTGCTTTCCCACAATATAAACAGCATGCCTGCCCAGTCACGTTATAACTGTAGAATGATCGAGGGTTTCTTATGTGGGTTTATTGTTAGGCAGTTTCATTAACGTCCTCCCAGCGCGGTAACAACACACAACAACAGCAGTCAAGTTTTCGTCTACCGTAAAGCAGTTCGTCTGCCGTAAACAGCAATGTTGTGACACTTTTAAACAGGACAATACTGCCATCTACTGTACATGCATATGTGACCCACCCATAATGTGTCACATTTTTGTGTTGATTTATTTAGTTTATTTTGTGGTTGGAATTCGTTTTTGGAGCTGTCATTACACATTTATCAGTATTCACATTGGTCAGTAGGGGGCAGTAGGGCGTTTCTTCCCAATTGAATGCTATCACCTGCAGACCGGAAGTGTCTTGTCATTCTGATGAGAGCGACCAGTCTGTGAACAATTAAAACGTCCTGTGTGCTTTTTCCTCCTCTATAACAGGTTAGTTTTGGTGAATCAACTCACTGAATAATATCCATGTGATCTTTATAAGTTTAAGTACACATTCTGATGGTGGAGCCTAACTCTAAAGTGTTTGTGAGTTGTAGTTTGTATTTGTGAATGAATCCAGTGCACAGCTGCAGTAATCAATACAAAAAGGCGACGTGAGTGCGCAATGTTTATATAGGAACTTCTGATCCTAATTCAGACTCCCAAATTAGAGCTCCCATTTTCTTATTGATTTTATAATGTATGTTTGTATAATGTGTGTGTTCTGAAATAGTGACAGGGAATAGAACAATTCAACCCTTAACTCAACAATGAGTAGATGAGTGTTATGTGTGTGTACATGTGTAAATAAATGAACACTGAGTATTTATTTTATTTATATATATATATATATGTAATAAAATATATATATATATATATATATATATATATATATATATATATATATATATATATATATATATATATATATATAGCTAGAATTCACTGAAAGTCAAGTATTTCTTTTATATACATATATCTTAACCACGCCCCCGCCCCACGCCACCCACCCCCCCACCTCCCGAAATCGGAGGTCTCAAGGTTGGCAAGTATGGTTTAAAGTCATATCCAACACTTTTTACTGTCAATATTGACTACTGAGTTAAATTTTTTAATGATTTCTGCTGGTGTTTTCAATTAAAAAAATGGGTCTTGGCTAAAAAAAAAGGTCGAAAAACACTGAGTTAAGAAGCCCTTGTGTCCTGCTTCATTACTTAGCAGCAGTCATGTTGCTTAACATCGCCCCCTAGTGGCCTGTATTTGAGAAATATTCAAACGCCACACATTCTTTTTGTGTGTGTGTGTGCGAGTCACATGTTTGTCAGGAAAACACACAATCATGCAGCCTCCTCCCTACATTCACGCCAACACCGCAAGCTCAGGAATGTTTTGCACGCTTATTTTGGACTTAGCCACACACACACACACACACACACACACACACACACTTTATAATATTTAGTGTGTTGTTGGCGACTGGCAACATGACAGAAAGAAGATGCTAGCATCAAGTAAGCGGATGTACACTCCATGAACATGCAACCTGGTGGCGAAGAAAAACAGGTCGTTACATTTTTTGGTAAGCGGAATGTTCCGGATGCTTGTGGTTCTGACCAGTCCACTTAGTCGCCGCTGCCGGTGCCACCGACACAAATCTGGAAACAGGATGTGCAAGCCCCGCCCCTCGCATAGCTCAGGCCTGTCTCCCTATGCCGTGTTTACAGTATGAGCTGACCCCTGACCTCTGTGTCACGATGACATCACAACGCGGGCTGTGTCCTCCTGTCCACTCACACAATCCTCCAAATGTCATCTTTCATTTGCAGATGGGCGTGGACACGCCCACTGGAGGGGGGGGGGGGGGGCGTGTCCTGTGAGGAGGGCAAGGAGGTTGTCGAAGAAGGAGAAGAGAATACAATGAAAGGATTAAAAGTGGATGCTTGATCTGTTTGGTCCTCAACGACACATTTGAGGTAAGCCTGCCTACAAACGTCATGAAATGATCAAATCTAATATCAAAGTTAGTGTATTTATTATCAACTGCACATATTTTTATTGTCGTTGATTTTTATCGACACGATGAGTGTGCGTGAAGACAGAAAAAGGTCCCATAACAATCTTCACCATACTTGCCAACCTTGAGACCTCCGATTTCGGGAGGTGGGGGTGGGGGGCGTGGTCAGGGGTGGGGCGGGGGGCGTGGTTAAGATATATATATATATATATATATATATATATATATATATATATATATATATATATATAAGAAATACTTGACTTTCAGTGAATTCTAGCTATATATATATATATATATATATATATATATATATATTTTATTACACACATACATATATATATATATATAAAGAAATACTTGAATTTCAGTGTTCATTTATTTACACATATACCGTATTTTCCGCACCATAAGGCGCCCTGGGTTATAAGCCGCGCCTTCAATGAACGGCATATTTCAAAACTTTGTCCACCTATAAGCCGCCCCGTGTTATAAGCCGCATCTAACTGCGCTAAAGGAATGTCAAAAAAACAGTCAGATAGGTCAGTCAAACTTTAATAATATATTAAAAACCAGCGTGATGTGGGCGCGCATGTAGTCGTATATCAACATGGACGGAGCTTCGTGAAAAAAGCCACCCGGCCTCTTCGCGTAAACTTACCTTAACCACTCGCTCATCTTTTCTTCATCCATCCATCCTTTCGAGTTAGCTTTTATGATGACGCCGGCTGGAAAGGTCTCTTTTGGCAAGGTCTTCCTTTTGAATATCACCATGGGTGGAAGTTTCTGGCCATTAGCATGGCAAGCTAGAACCACAGTGAAGGATGACTTCTCATTCCCTGTGGTGCGAATATTCACCGTACGTGCTCCCGTTGTATCCACAGTGCGGTTCACAGGAATATCAAAAGTCAGTGGAACCTCGTCCATGTTGATAATGTTCTCTGGCCGGATCTTTTTTTCAGCTATCTTGTTTTTACAATATGCACGGAAAGTAGCCAGCTTTTCTTGAAAGTCTTTAGGCAGTTGCTGTGAAATAGTAGTCCGTGTGCGGATGGAGAGATTGCGTCTTGGAAACCTGTCGCTTAGTAGGAGCCATTTTGTGGTCTTTACAGATGTAAACACACAAAGGAAATGAAACGTAATATCCGCGCGCTTCTTCTTCTTCTACGCGGGCGGGTGGTTGCTTACAGTAGAAGAAGAAGCGCTTCCTGTTCTATGGGGGCGGGTGCTTACCTTGGCGGTTGCTTGCGTAGAAGAAGAAGCACTTCCTCTTCTACGGGGAAAAAAGATGGCGGCTGTTTACCGTAGTTGCGAGACCGAAACTTTATGAAAATGAATCTTAATATTAATCCATATATAAAGCGCACCGGGTTATAAGCCGCACTGTCAGCTTTTGAGTAAATTTGTGGTTTTTAGGTGCGGCTAATAGTGCGGAAAATACGGTACACACACATAACACTTATCTACTCATTGTTGAGTTAAGGATTGAATTGTCCATCCTTGTTCTATTCTCTGTCACTATTTCAGAACACACACACATTATACAAATATACATTATAAAATCAATAAGAAAACGGGAGCTCTAATTTGGGAGTCTGAATTAGGATCAGAAGTTCCTATATAAACATTGCGCACTCACGTCGCCTTTTTGTATTGATTACTGCAGCTGTGCACTGGATTCATTCACAAATACAAACTACAACTCACAAACACTTTAGAGTTAGGCTCCACCATCAGAATGTGTACTTAAACTTATAGAGATCACATGGATATTATTCAGTGAGTTGATTCACCAAAACTAACCTGTTATACAGGAGGAAAAAGCACACAGGGCGTTTCAATTGTTCACAGACTGGTCGCGCTCATCAGAATGACAAGACACTTCCGGTCTGCAGGTGATAGCATTCAATTGGGAAGAAACGCCCTACTGCCCCTTACTGACCAATGTGAATACTGATAAATGTGGAATGACAGCTCCAAAAACGAATTCAAACCACAAAATAAAATAAATAAATCAACACAAAAATGTGACAGATTATGGGTGGGTCACATTTGCATGTACAGTAGATGGCAGTATTGTCCTGTTTAAAAGTGTCACAACATTGCTGTTTACGGCAATGTTGTGAACAGGCTGTCAACACGTCACTCAGGTCCGCATGGAGCTGGAGGGGGCGTGGCCTCCAGCTCCGCCTGAATTTCGGGAGATTTTCGGGAGAAAATTTGTCCCGGGAGGTTTTCGGGAGAGGCGCTGAATTTCGGGAGTCTCCCGGAAAATCCGGGAGGGTTGGCAAGTATGATCTTCACTGACATTATGTGTGTGATGGCATAATGTTCACGGAACTCAAGTGTTATTTCACAAACTTTGTGTTCCCTGTAGAAAGTAGTACGTTGGCCACGCCCCCCTGCCGTCAGGGGCAAAGAGAATCATAACACAAGATGGCATCCGGCCGTCTGCTGCTGCTGCTGGTGACCTTTTTGCTTCCTGTCGCCGGGAGACAACCCGCCGCCTCTGACTCAGACTCAGGTGAGATGATCCACCCGTGACCAACGTTCCCTCGGATTTTTCACGCGTGTGTGAGCAAACGCAAAAACTCCCTGAGTATTGGAGCACGTGTGAGCAACATCAGACGTGCACACTGACTTAAAAACAAGTTAAATGTTTTTTTTTAATAATAATCAAATGACAGCAGTTATTTCTATCATATTTTTTTTCTAATACAAGTGTTCCCTCGCTACAACACAGTTCACTTTGTGTGTTTTTTTGAGTTCTTTCTTGCCCTGATGTGGGATCTGAGCCGAGAAAGTCGTTGTGGCTTGTGCAGCCCTTTGAGACACTCAGGATTTAGGGCTATATAAGTAAACATTGACTTATTTATTGATTGATTGATTGATTGTGTGTGTAATTTTTTACAGCGTATCTTCTACATGCCATGTGTCCTGTACAGTACAGAATGCATACTGTGGTGGGGGAAATAATCCTAAACAAGTTTTTAATATGGATGAGACAGGCTTATTTTGCAAACAAACACTATTAACTAGATCCACTATGGACTGGACTCTCACACTATTATGTAAGATCCACTATGGACTGGACTCTCACACTATTATGTTAGATCCACTATGGACTGGACTCTCACACTATTATGTAAGATCCACTATGGACTGGACTCTCACACTATTATGTTAGATCCACTATGGACTGGACTCTCACACTATTATGCTAGATCCACTATGGACTGGACACTCACACTATTATGTTAGATCCACTATGGACTGGACTCTCTCACTATTATGTTAGATCCACTATGGACTGGACTCTCACATTATTATGCTAGATCCACTATGGACTGGACTCTCACACTATTATGTAAGATCCACTATGGACTGGACTCTCACACTATTATGCTAGATCCACTATGGACTGAACTCTCACACTATTATGTTAGATCCACTATGGACTGGACTCTCACACTATTATGTTAGATCCACTATGGACTGGACTCTCACACTATTATGTTAGATCCACTATGGACTGGACTCTCACTATTATGTTAGATCCACTATGGACTGGACTCTCACACTATTATGTTAGATCCACTATGGACTGGACTCTCACACTATTATGCTAGATCCACTATAGACTGGACTCTCCCACTATTATGTTAGATTCACTATGGACTGGACTCTCACACTATTATGTTAGATCCACTATGGACTGGACTCTCACACTATTATGTTAGATCCACTATGGACTGGACTCTCACACTATTATGCTAGATCCACTATGGACTGGACTCTCACACTATTATGTTAGATCCACTATGGACTGGACTCTCACACTATTATGCTAGATCCACTATGGACTGGACTCTCACACTATTATGTTAGATCCACTATGGACTGGACTCTCTCACAATTATGTTAGATCCACTATGGACTGGACTCTCACATGATTATGTTAGATCCACTATGGACTGGACTCTCACATTATTATGTTAGATCCACTATGGACTGGACTCTCACACTATTATGTTAGATCCACTATGGACTGGACTCTCACACTATTATGTTAGATCCACTATGGACTGGACTCTCACTATTATGTTAGATCCACTATGGACTGGACTCTCACACTATTATGTTAGATCCACTATGGACTGGACTCTCACACTATTATGCTAGATCCACTATAGACTGGACTCTCCCACTATTATGTTAGATCCACTATGGACTGGACTCTCACACTATTATGCTAGATCCACTATGGACTGGACTCTCACACTATTATGTTAGATCCACTATAGACTGGACTCTCACACTATTATGTTAGATCCACTATGGACTGGACTCTCACACTATTATGTTACATCCACTATGGACTGGACTCTCACACTATTATGTTAGATCCACTATGGACTGGACTCTCACGCTATTATGTTAGATCCACTATGGACTGGACTCTCACACTATTATGTTACATCCACTATGGACTGGACTCTCACACTATTATGTTAGATCCACTATGGACTGGACTCTCACACTATTATGTTAGATCCACTATGGACTAGACTCTCACACTATTATGTTAGATCCACTATGGACTGGACTCTCACACTATTATGTTAGATCCACTATGGACTGGACTCTCACACTATTATGTTAGATCCACTATGGACTGGACTCTCACTATTATGTTAGATCCACTATGGACTGGACTCTCACACTATTATATTAGATCCACTATGGACTGGACTCTCACACTATTATGCTAGATCCACTATAGACTGGACTCTCCCACTATTATGTTAGATCCACTATGGACTGGACTCTCACACTATTATGTTAGATCCACTATGGACTGGACTCTCACACTATTATGTTAGATCCACTATGGACTGGACTCTCACACTATTATGCTAGATCCACTATAGACTGGACTCTCACACTATTATGTTAGATCCACTATGGACTGGACTCTCACACTATTATGCTAGATCCACTATGGACTGGACTCTCACACTATTATGTTAGATCCACTATGGACTGGACTCTCTCACTATTATGTTAGATCCACTATGGACTGGACTCTCACATGATTATGTTAGATCCACTATGGACTGGACTCTCACATTATTATGTTAGATCCACTATGGACTGGACTCTCACACTATTATGCTAGATCCACTATGGACTGGACTCTCACACTATTATGCTAGATCCACTATGGACTGGACTCTCACACTATTATGCTAGATCCACTATGGACTGGACTCTCACACTATTATGTTAGATCCAATATGGACTGGACTCTCTCACTATTATGTTAGATCCACTATGGACTGGACTCTCACACTATTATGTTAGATCCACTATGGACTGGACTCTCACACTATTATGTTAGATCCACTATGGACTGGACTCTCACTATTATGTTAGATCCACTATGGACTGGACTCTCACACTATTATGTTAGATCCACTGTGGACTGGACTCTCACACTATTATGCTAGATCCACTATGGACTGGGCTCTCACACTATTATGTAAGATCCACTATGGACTGGACTCTCACACTATTATGTTAGATCCACTATGGACTGGACTCTCACACTATTATGCTAGAAAGTAAACAAAAACATAATGCTGGACAACAGCAAAGACTTACTGCGGCGCAAAGACGGCGTCCACAATGTACATCCGAACATGACATGACAATCAACAATGTCCCCACAAAGAAGGATAAAAAAAAACTTAAATATTCTTGATTGCTAAAACAAAGTAGATGCGGGAAATATCGCTCAAAGGAAGACATGAAACTGCTACAGGAAAATACCAAAAAACAGAGGAAAAGCCACCAAAATAGGAGCGCAAGACAAGAACTAAAACACTTCACGCAGGAAAACAGCAAAAAACTCAAAATAAGTCACGGTGCGATATGACAGGTTGTGACAATACACCTACTTTGAGACAAGAGCTATATTGATGCATGCTTGGTTATGGTTTGAAGTCATATCCAACAATTGCGACAACGACTTTTTACCGTTAACTGAGTTTCGTTTTTTTTTGTGATTTCTGCTGGTGGTGTGCCTCCGGATTTTTTCAAGGCAAAAAATGTGCCTTGGCTCAGAAAAGGTTGAAAAACACTGCTCTAAGGTACAGCCCCCGTGCTCCTCTATTCATTCAGGAGTTCCCTAGAGGCTGCTTCTGAAGGGAGGGATCATACAAGCAGCCCCAGTAGACACAATACGTGATTATTCAGAATGGAAATGATTTCGCCCTGTCTCTGTTTTGTCTGCGTTGAGGTGCTTGGAAGTCCGTCCTTGGCTGTCAACAGGCAGGGTCTGGAAACAAACTGCTGCTGCGACACAACTCGCAATGGAATAGTGATGGGTCCGGCAACACCGATGCATCGGCGCATGCGTCGAGCTCATAGAGCAAAACCCTGTGTCGGTGCGCGTACCGCTTTTAGAAAGTCACGTGACCCATCATGAGCTGTTTTGGTCACGTGACCGATACGCCAACTGTGTCGCACTGACGCCTCCTCTGTGCCCTGTGAGCGGGTCTTTTCTACAGCCGGAGAAATAATAACTAAGAAGAGAAATCGTCTGAAATGTAATACGTCGGAAAAACTTTTTTTTTATTTTTTTATAAAAATGTGTAAAAAAAATAAAATTAAAAAAATTCCCAGTCCACAATCATTCACAACACGTTCTCTTAGATTTCCATGTTATGATACATGTTCACATTATTTATTGACTATCTAAAAAAGATAAAAGTATATTTTTTATTTAAATGAAGATATGAAATAATCCTAAATGAAATACAATGACTTGGTTTATATTATTGTATATACTAGGGCAGGGGTCACCAACGCGGTGCCCGCGGGCACCAGGTCGCCCGTAAGGACCAGATGAGTTGCCCGCTTGCCTGTTCTAAAAATAGCTCAAAGAGCAGCACTTACCAGTGAGCTGCCTTTATTTTTTAAATTATATTTATTTACTGGCAAGCTGGTCTCGCTTTGCTCGACATTTTTAATTCTAAAAGAGACAAAACTCAAATAGAATTTGAAAATCCAAGAAAATATTTTAAAGACTTGGTCTTCACTTGGAATAAGCGGTAGAAAATGGATGGATGGATGGGTCTTCACTTGTTTAAATAAATTCATTTATTTTTTACGTTGCTTCTTATTACTTTTAGAAATACAATTTTAGAGAAAAAATACAACCTTAAAAATGATTTTAGGATTTTTAAACAAATATACCTTTTTACCTTTTAAATTTCTTCCTCTTCTTTCCTGACTATTTAAATCAATGTTCAAATAAATTTATTTATTTTTTATTGTAAAGAATAATAAATATTTTAGCTTCTGTTTTTTCGACGAAGAATATTTCTTTAAACTAACTATGATTAAAATTCAAAAAAATTATTCTGGCAAATCTAGAAAATCTGTAGAATCAAATTTAAATCTTATTTCAAAGTATTTTGAATTTATTTTAACATTTTTGTTCTGGAAAATCTAGAAGAAATACTGATTTGTCTTTGTTAGAAATATAGCTTGGTCAAATTTGTTATATATTCTAACAAAGTGCAGATTGGATTTTAACCAATTTAAAACATGTCATCAAAATTCTAAAATGTATCTTAATCAGGTCAAATTACTAATGATGTTCCATAAATTATTTTTTTAATTTTTTCAAAAAGATTCAAATTAGCTAGTTTTTCTCTTCTTTTTGTCGGTTGAATTTTGAATTTTAAAGAGTCGAAATTGAAGATAAACTATGTTTCAAAATTTTATTTTAATTTTTTTCGTGTTTTCTCCTCTTTTAAACCGTTCAATTAAGTGTTTTTTTTTCATCATTTATTCTCTACAAAAAACCTTCCGTAAAAGGAAAAAAAAATGTACGACGGAATGACAGCCAGAAATACCCATTTTTTTATATATATAAATTTATTTATTTAGCTATTCTTGTTTAAATCACACTTATGTGTAACTTACAAATGACAATATATTTATTTATTTAAGTGTGTATCAAACTGGTAGCCCTTCGCATTAATCAGTACCCAAGAAGTAGTTTTTGATTTCAAAAAGGTTGGTGACCCCTGTACTAGGGCATACAATCAGTGTCAGTTGAGTCGGTCCATAGGTTGCCTGTAGGGATTTTTAATGTCCAGCAGATGTCAGTATTTAGTGACACAGTATTGACACAGTATCAATACAGTTTTGCAATGTGTCGAAACGCTTCATGACGCCTCATCAACCCATCACTACAATGGAAGATTACAAGTTGTGTGCCTTTGCACGGATAGAAAAGTACAACTTGAGCACAATAGATAATAACTATAGCAACGGCCTTTAAGCATAAGAGTTGTGTGATAACTTATACATAATTATTCCGGGCACCCCTCAGATAGAAGATTTTTACTGATATTTTTGTGTGGTTACAGCCGCATATCAACTGTTTTGCTGTGTGCAAGACGACGCTTTGACGTTTTGATTTTTCCAGTCGCCACGGGGACGTCCTCCGAAGACGAGTCCTCCTCCGAGGAGATGTCGACGAGCAGCGAACACCTGGCACATCAAGGTGACCAATCTCCCTTCCGCTTACTCTGAATGCTCAAAACAAGATGGCTGCCCTTTTTACCCCCTCGCCAGCGATGGCGCCGCGGTGGACGTCCCCGGAGAAGATGGACCGAGAGCTGTACGTCCTTCCCGCCAGTGCCAGCGTGAAGCTCCGTTGCCCGGCGACGGGGAGTCCGCCGTTGCAGCTGCTCTGGTACAAGAACGGCAAAGACGTGCGTCAAGATCAAAGACTCGGCGGCTACAAGGTGATTTTTTTGCCGATGAGTCGACATGACCTGTGTGGGCGGGGCTTAATTCTTGTGTAATGTTCATATTGTTGTTACTCAGCCAGCGTTTGTGGGTCTGATGGACCCGTTGCATTTTGTGGCTTTTAACGCGTCACAATCAAACACTTTTATGTCATACTTGCCAACCCTCACGGATTTTCCGGGAGACTCCCGAAATTCAGCGCCTCTCCCGAAAACCTCCCGGGACAAATTTTCTTCCGAAAATCTCCCGAAATTCAGGCGGACTCAGGTCCATGAGGACCTGAGTCCGCTAACCCACAATATAACCAGCATACCTGCCCAATCACGTTATAACTGTAGAATGATGGAGGGCGATTTATTGGTTTCTTATGTGGGTTTATTGTTAGGCAGTTTCATTAACGTCCTCCCAGCTCGGTAACAACACACAACAACAGCAGTCACGTTTTCGTCTACCGTAAAGCAGTTCGTCTGCCGTAAACAGCAATGTTGTGACACTCTTAAACAGGACAATACTGCCATCTAGTGCATTTGATGAAAGCACTTTTGTGCGTGCCACACAGCAATGCATCATCAGAGTTCAGCATGGTTAGAAAAATAGTGACAGAGAATAGAACAAGGATGGACAATTCAACCCTTAACTCAACAATGAGTAGATGAGTGGTATGTGTGTGTATATGTGTAAATAAATGAACACTGAAATTGAAGTATTTATTTTTTATATATATATATATATATATATATATATATATATATATATATATATATGTATATATGTATATAATAAAATTAATATATATATATATATGTATATATATATATATATATATATATATATATATATATATGTATATATGTATATAATAAAATTAATATATATATATATATGTATATATATATATATATATATATATATACATATAATAAAATAAATATATATATATGTATATATAATATATATATATATATATATATATATATATATATATATATATATATATATATATATATATATATATATATAGCTAGAATTCACTGAACGTCAAGTATTTGTTATATATATATGAAATACTTGACTTGGTGAATTCTAGCTGTAAATATACTCCTCCCCTTTTAGCCACGCCCCCTCCCACCCCGACCACGCCCACCCACCCCCCTCCCCCCACCTCCCGAAATCGGAGGTCTCAAGGTTGGCAAGTATGTTTTATGTTAAAACAGATGTTTACCTTATCCCAATAAACATCTGTTCAGTATTTTAACATAAAAGTGTTTTATTGTGAGGCATTAAAAGCCACAAAATGAAACGGGTCCATCAGACCCACAAACGCTGGCTGAGTAACAACAATATGAACGTTGCACGGAAAATTTCTCTGCCAGTTTCTGCATCCCACAGGGATTCTGCTTTTGTGTTTCTGCACCTGCGGTTCCCACACAAGGTTGCAACATTGTTTGTCAACACTGTCTGCTCTCATTTTCTCGCACATTTGACCCCCTGATGAAAGTGGTGACTTTCGAGAAATGATAGTTTCCTTCCCTGACAGTGACGACATTGACATAGATTCCTTCCGTTTATCTCCCATGTAACTATGCTTTTTAATTTTTTACTAGCTTGCTCAAAGAGGGGCGTATTCTAGAAGTGTTGTACTAGTGATAAAGATCTTTTTAGAAGATCTGAAGGGGGAATTGTCGGAGGCAGATATTTACATATATCCGAATTTAAGTGTTACTTCTTTTTATTTCATAATCATATTACAAAACAGCTAGTGTTTTTCTTCCAATTGTGGTCTTTTGGTTGTCTGCAAAACTGTGTGCTTAACCTTGAATGAGGAATGTTAGAGAGAGAGATAATGGACATTTGTTTTGGCTAGAGAGACATGACTGCCAGGGACTTAAGAGGGGAGAGGGTTTTTCGGGGGGCAGACCATCTTAGCGGCGCAATTGAATGTTCTATGCTGGACTGGTCTCAATGTATATCTGCAAAGCTTTGCAAATATATTACAAAATACCTATTCTGTCTCTGGTGGTTTTTCAACTCAGCTTTAAGTGTCGTAAAGAGCTTGGGAGCGACTTGTGACTTGAATTCCCTGGGAGGAACAACTGGTCCAAAACGCAACAGTACCTACACTCTGTCCTCCTCCTGTGTGTGTGTGTGTGTGTGTGTGTGTGTGTGTGTGTGTGTGTGTTTGCTGTCCTTAAAAAGGGCCAACTCACATAACTTACTACTATGCGTGTGTATGGTCAAATCTACCTAGCAACAGCGGTCGGTCCTCACAACTACAAAAGTGAATTTTTTTTTACTTGGTGGGTTTTGCATTCTGAAGTGAGGTTGCAACTCTCTACTCCCATCTAGTGCGAGATATATTTTTTTCATCATTCTAGCTATAGTGGAAAGGGGGGCCCTCACAACCTACTGACCAAACGTGGGTCCACACAAAGTAGGCAAGACGTGTGTGTGTGTGTGTGTGTGTGTGTGTGTGTGTGTGTGTGTGTGTGTGTGTGTGTGTGTGTGTGTGTGTGTGTGTGTGTGTGTGGTACACAGAACATCAATTTCCACACTTCTAGGGATGTCCCGATCCGATATTTGGATCGGATCGGCTGCCGATATTTGCCAAAAATTGCGTATAGGCAAGGCATGGGAAAATGCCGACCCAGATCCAGTTTAAAAAAAACTCCGGTCCGTGTTTTCCAACGCACCGATTTAAATAATACATTCCACTTTTCTGCTGCTGCGTAATTTCCGTTCCGCATTTTCCAGCACACCTTCAACACATCCACAATTCTCACGCAGTTGCTTTTAGCTGCTGGCATTACACGACAGGCTCTTCTCACTCTTTCCTGTGTCTCCCTCTCACAGACAGCAAGCGCACCTTCTTACACACGTCACATACTGTCACGTCATACGTCACATACATATACGTCCTCCCTGAGCAGAGAGGTAGCAGCATGGCTAACGTTAGCTGTGATGCTAGCGCAGCCGTGCGAGCAACGCTCCCTCTAAGGTGCGCGCCTGTGCAATTGCGCACTGTTTAAACGTCCTCTGCGCATAGCAAATCTATGCCACGCACAAAATCAAATAAAAAAATAAGCTCATAGCAATTTTCGACACACGGACATGACAGAGACAACAATTTTCGTCATCATTGTTCAAATATTGTGACGTCTGTCGAGACGCTTATCTCCATTTGGTACCACACGTCCACACCATCAAAATGCAGAGGCAAAAATGTCCACATCAACACCGTATGAAAAAATTAGTGATTTTTTTAGTTGTGATTTCCTTCTCTGCATGAAAGTTTAAAAGTAGCATATATTAATGCAGTATGAAGAAGAATGTTTTAATGTAGACATGCAAGCCTTGAAAGAACATTTTGAAAATCAAGACTACATTTCCTGCAAATGGGTGCATTTCTACCCTATATTTTAACTTTAGATTTATTCTCATATCAAACTCTTTTGGCTGTCTTTTTGACACTTACATCCGGCGCCCCCCTCCACACCCTGGATTATAAACAATGTAAATAATTCAATGTGATTATCTTGTGTGATGACTGTATTATGATGACAGTATATATCTGATAGTATATATCTGTATCATGAATCAATTTAAGTGGACCCCGACTTAAACAAGTTGAAAAACTTATTGGGGTGTTACCATTTAGTGGTCAATTGTACGGAATATGTACTTCACTGTGCAACCTACTAATAAAAGTCTCAATCAATCAATCAAAACACATTAGAATCATCATACTGCTGTGATTATATGCATCAAGTGTTCATTCAAGGCTAAGGCAAAATATCGAGATATATATTGTGTATCGCAATATGGCCTTAAAATATCGCAATATTAAAAAAAGGCCATATTGCCCAGCCCTAGTTTCAATGATGCCATTTCTGTTTGTCATGTATAATTTTGTCTATTTTGTGTTTATCCTTGAATAAACAGGTCAGTTTCTTGTTACCAACCATTGTGTATTATTCAAACTCCCCTAATTCAGCTGGCTAGTTGTTATCAAGAGTACTAAAACCCTTTTCAACATGATTCTGACAACTAAGTAGGCTAAATAACTTTAAACTTTAATACATGCTCGGATAGGCCAGTATCGGTCAGTATCGGTATCGGATCGGAAATGCAAAAACAATATCGGTATCGGATCGGAAGTGCAAAAACTGGATCAGGACATCCCTACACACTTCTATTAGCCCCGGGTCCAGTGGACCCGGACATCTTATATGTAATAGAAATGTGTAAGGGGGGTGTATGGTGTGTGGTCATTAAATATGTATTCTGGTATATGTTCTTCACAGAAAATGAGCCAAAGTCAGTGAGTCTCAGTTTGAAAAATGTATTAATTGTATCATTTTTCTTTTAATAAAAATCGAAAACGGGTCCCACAGACCCGAACACCACACAAGGGTTAAACACGTGTCTGGCGCTTGCAGATCAGAAACCACGCGTGGACGCTGAAATTGGACTCGCTGGTTCCGTCCGACCGAGGCAACTACACGTGCGTGGTGGAGAACGAGCACGGCAGCATCCGACACATGTACCGACTGGACGTCATCGGTAAGAGCCCGCCTCCATGTGACCACGCCTCTTTGGTAACGTGGACGCTCTCGGGCCACAGAGCGCCCCGCCTCCAGACCCCTCCTCCAGGCCGGCATGCCGGCCAATCAGACGGCGGTGGTCGGCAGCGACGTGGCGTTCACGTGTCGCGTCTTCAGCGACGCGCAGCCTCACGTGCAGTGGGTCAAACACGGCCGCCGACCCGACGGAAGCCCGAGCAGACTCGTCGTCAAGGTTACACGAGGACAGTTTGCGAGCTCGTTGGCTCATCGTAACGACAAGCTTCATGTGTTGTTTTTTTTTGTCAGACGGGGAACTTGAACACAACCGAAGAAAACATGGAGGTTCTCACTCTAAAGAACATAAGCAGCGCCGACGCCGCCGAGTACACGTGTGTGGCGACTAACTCCATTGGCGTCACGCAACACTCAGCCTGGCTCACGGTGCTCAAAGGTAGATAGCAGGCTCCGCCTCTTGATGGAATCAACATGCCGTTAGCACAGGCCCGGCCCTAACCAATCTGGCGCCCTAGGCAAGATTTTAGGTGGCGCCCCCCCACATCGGCAGTGAACTGTATATACTCACAAGAAACCGAATAGCTTTGTCTTTGACTTTTTTTTTTACTTAAAGAAAGCAAATTAACAATCAGAATAGTTAACAAGATTTAAAAAAAAAAAAGAATAAATAAATGAATACAAAAAATAAAAAATGAATATATGAAATACAATATTTTTTACATACATAAACACAAAATAAAACGTGTCAACAAGTTGCATAAAATACATTAAAAATACAATATAAATAAGGCACTGCACAAAACAAGATATCAAACCAGTATGACTTTAACAACTATATTACAAAAAAAGGGGATCCTACAGAGTTCTCTATTTGTGCTTTTTAATAGAGATTTTCAGAGCAACCCACATGTTGGGGTACATTTCTGCCAGCTTCTTCTCATGCAGGAAGGTCAAGAGTTCCATGTTTGTCATGTTCTTTGATGGCAATGGTGGGAAATTCTGCATTTCCATTGCAAGTTCTGTGCCATTAATGTCCAGCTGGCTGTCATGGGTCAGAGTAGTACTCAGGGCTGTAGCAGCTCTTCTTTTTGTAAGTTGTGGAAATTGAGGAGTACTCCAAACTTGTCATTCACCTCTCCAAGGCTCTGAAATCTCTCATCAAGTGAAGAGATGGCTGTATGTTTTTCTGCTGCAAAACTGGTGGGTTGTGCTGCTGAAGTGGAGGCAGCAGCGGTAGATGTGGTAGATGGCCCAGGGGTGGGATTTAGAAACTTCAACAGTGCATCTGAAGAAAGGAGTATGTGACACCATTGAGTATTACAGTTTAATAATAAAAACATATGATTCCAGGAATAAAATGAAATTATATAATATAGATGAAAAACCAAAGAGATATATGTATGATGTTAACTGATATGCAAATTAGATTAGATTCAATTTATTGTCATCATTACAGTGAAATGCTGAATAGCAGAATGCAAAGTAACAGTATCATATATTATATGAGAATGTTTTGTTATGATTACCTTTAACCGAATCACAGCAGTGCTTAAATTAAAAAACAGCATTCCCTCTCATGTGATATTGCTTAATTAACATTATTGATGTGCACTTTAACAACTAGGCTTACAACTATACCTAATATATAAAGGGGTGGAAAAGTGACTATTACCTGCAGGGCAAACATTAGCTAACCAGAAGGCAATAACAATGTAAACAAAAAACACCTGCTTAAAAGATCTAATACAAATGTCCCTGAGGAATGTAAGGTGGGAGTACTGTAATTACCTAACGTTACATTATTATTTTCCATAACAATTTAGCCCCCTCCACAATATTAACCCGACGTTAAAACAGAACTAGCTATTTATTGATTAGCAATTGCCGAATCATGTAACATTAGCTTAATGCTAAAAAGCCAGCTACTATCACATTCTGTAAGAGACAAATAATTTCATGTAGGCTAACGTTACCTACCTGCTACCTCTGTCTTTTTCTCGTTTCTCCTCCTCTTCTTTTCTCTTTTTTCTTCCCTTGGCACCTGACAGTTTTGGCCGTTTTGACATCTTGTGTTGATTTTTTGATGTGGTGACATCCAAAAAGAGTCATGATACGGGAAGGGAGGGGGCGCACCGTGCGGGGGGAAGAGGGGGGGGGGGGGGGGCGTAATGTTGTAACAAATAATATTTCTATTAAATAGGCTTTACTTTACATTTTAATTAACGTGGGGTTATTTTTTGTATTTAGAAATAATAGTACCAACTTTTTTCTTTTTCTTTTTTTTTTCTCCAACATTTGTGGCACTGGCGTGGCGCCCCCTGATGGACGGCGCCCTTAGCATTTGCCTATACGGCCTATGCCACGGGCCGGCCCTGCGTTAGCATCAATAATGTTGCTAACAATGCTAAAGCACCGAGCACAATCAATGTAGCGTCGTTCATGCTGCTAGCGTGGCTGACGTAGCAACTAGTGATGGGTCCGGCAACACCGATGCATCGGCGCATGCGTCGAGCTCATAGAGCAAAACCCTGTGTCGGTGCGCGTACCGCTTTTAGAAAGTCACGTGACCGATCATGAGCTGTTTTGGTCACGTGACCGATACGCCAACTGTGTCGCACCGACGCCTCCTCTGTGCCCTGTGAGCGGCTCTTTTCTACAGCCCGAGAAATAATAACTAAGAAGAGAAATCGTCTAATGTAATACGTCGGAAAAACTTTTTTTTTTTTTTATAAAAATGTGTAAAAAAATAAAATTAAAAAAATTCCCAGTCCACAATCATCCACAACACGTTCTCTTAGATTTCCATGTTATGATACATGTTCACATTATTTATTGACTGTATCTAAAAAAGATACAAATATATTTTTATTTAAATGAAGATATGAAATAATCCTAAATGAAATACAATGACTTGGTTTATATTATTGTATATACTAGGGCAGGGGTCACCAACGCGGTGCCCGCGGGCACCAGGTAGCCCGTAAGGACCAGATCAGTCGCCCGCTGGCCTGTTCTAAAAATAGCTCAAAGAGCAGCACTTACCAGTGAGCTGCCTCTATTTTTTTAAATTTTATTTATTTACTAGCAAGCTGGTCTCGCTTTGCTCGACATTTTTAATTCTAAAAGAGACAAAACTCAAATAGAATTTGAAAATCCAAGAAAATATTTTAAAGACTTGGTCTTCACTTGGAATAAGCGGTAGAAAATGGATGGATGGATGGGTCTTCACTTGTTTAAATAAATTCATTTATTTTTTACTTTGCTTCTTATTACTTTTAGAAATACAATTTTAGAGAAAAAATACAACCTTAAAAATGATTTTAGGATTTTTAAACAAATATACCTGTTTACCTTTTAAATTTCTTCCTCTTCTTTCCTGACAATTTAAATCAATGTTCAAATAAATTTATTTATTTTTTATTGTAAAGAATAATAAATATTTTAGCTTCTGTTTTTTTCGACGAAGAATATTTGTGAAATATTTCTTCAAACTTGCTATGATTAAAATTCAAAAAAATTATTCTGGCAAATCTAGAAAATCTGTAGAATCAAATTTAAATCTTATTTCAAAGTATTTTGAATTTCTTGTTCTGGAAAATCTAGAAGAAATACTGATTTGTCTTTGTTAGAAATATAGCTTGGTCCAATTTGTTAAATATTCTAACAAAGTGCAGATTGGATTTTAACCAATTTAAAACATGTCATCAAAATTCTAAAATGTATCTTAATCAGGAAAAATTACTAATGATGTTCCATAAATTCTTTTTTTAATTTTTAAAAAAAGATTCAAATAAGCTAATTTTTCTCTTCTTTTTGTCAGTTGAATTTTGAATTATAAAGAGTCGAAATTGAAGATAAACTATGTTTCAAAATTTTATTTTACATTTTTTCTTGTTTTCTCCTCTTTTAAACAGTTCAATTAAGTGTTTTTTTCATCATTTATTCTCTAGAAAAAACCTTCCGTAAAAGGAAAAAAAAATGTACGACGGAATGACAGACAGAAATACCCATTTTTTTATATATATAAATTTATTTATTTAGCTATTCTTGTTTAAATCACACTTACGTGTAACTTACAAATGACAATATATTTATTTATTTAAGTGTGTATCAAACTGGTAGCCCTTCGCATTAATCAGTACCCAAGAAGTAGTTTTTGGTTTCAAAAAGGTTGGTGACCCCTGTACTAGGGCATCAAATCAGTGTCAGTTGAGTCGGTCCATAGGTTGCCTGTAGGGATTTTTAATGTCCAGCAGATGTCAGTATTTAGTGACACAGTATCGACACAGTATCAATACAGTTTTGCAATGTGTCGAAACGCTTCATGACGCCTCATCAACCCATCACTAGTAGCAACGCTAATGGTGCTAACAATGCTAAAGTACAGAGTACAGTCGATGTAGCGTCGTTCATGCTGTTAGCATAGCTGATGTAGCAATGATAAAGGTGCGAGCATCGCTAATGGTGTTAACAAAGCTAAAGCACCGAGCATAGTCGATGTAGCATCGTTCATGCGGCTAGCATAGTCAATATAGCATCGTTAATGCTGCCAGCATAGCCGATGTAGTGTCGTCAATGCCGCTAGCGTAGCCAGTGTAGCATCGTCCATGCTGCGAGCATAGCTGATGTAGAATCCTTAATACCGCTATAATAGCCAACTTAGCATTGGTCATGCTGCTAGCATTGGTAATGTAGTATGGATAAAGGTGCTAACAATGCCAAAGCACCGAGCATAGCTGATGTAGCAATGATAATGGTGCTAGCATTGCTAATGTAACATCGCTAATGGTGCTAGCATAGCCAATGTAGCATTGTTCATGCTGCTAGCATTGATAATGTAGCATTGTTAATGCTGCTAGCATTGATAATGTAGCATTGCTAATGCAGCTAAAGCGCCAAGCATAGCCAATGTAGAATAGTTCATGCTACTAGCATACCCAACTTAGCATTGTTCATGCCGCTAGCATAGCCAACATAGCATCGTTAATGCTGCTAGAATAGCCAATGTAGCATTGTTAATGCTACTAGCATTGATAATGTAGCATTGCTAATGCTGCTAGCATAGCCAATGTAGCATTGTTCATGCTGCTAGCATTGATAATGTAGCATTGTTAATGCTGCTAGCATTGATAATGTAGCATTGCTAATGCTGCTAGCATAGCCAACATAGCATCGTTAATGCTGCTAGTATAGCCAATGTAGCATTGTTAATGCTGCTAGCATAGCCAACATAGCATTGTTAATGCTGCTAGTATAGCCAATGTAGCATTGTTAATGCTGCTAGTATAGCCAATGTAGCATTGTTAATGCTGCTAGCATTGATAATGTAATATTGCTAATGCTGCTAGTATAGCCAATGTAGCATTGTTAATGCTACTAGCATTGATAATGTAGCATTGCTAATGCTGTTAGCATAGCCAATGTAGCATTGTTCATGCTGCTAGCATTGATAATGTAGCATTGCTAATGCTGCTAGCATAGCCAACATAGCATTGTTAATGCTGCTAGTATAGCCAATGTAGCATTGTTAATGCTGCTAGCATTGATAATGTAGCATTGCTAATGCTGCTAGCATAGCCAATGTAGCATTGTTAAAACTGCTAGCATTGATAATGTAGCATTGCTAATGCTGCTAGCATAGCCAACATAGCATTGTTAATGCTGCTAGTATAGCCAATGTAGCATTGTTAATGCTGCTAGCATTGATAATGTAGCATTGCTAATGCTGCTAGCATAGCCAATGTAGCATTGTTAAAGCTGCTAGCATTGATAATGTAGCATTGCTAACAGTGCGCTGTGATGAATTAAGAGCAGGAAGACGTCATCTTTTCTACCTGCTGATTGGTCTCTTGTCTCCGAATAAGATCCGCCCCCTGCCCCGCCCTCCTCCTCCAACTACCTGCTAACCTTCCTCTACTGTCTGGGCTTCTTCATCCTCATCACCTTGGTCTTCACGGCCGTCATCTGCAAGTTGTGCTCCGTCCCCAGGAAGCGAGCGGTCAGCAGCCAGCTGGCGGTCCACAAGCTGGCAAAGAGCGTGGCCCTGAAAAGACAGGTGATGTCAGCGCCAGCAGCGTCTCGCTAGCACGCCATGCTAACAACCTGCCATCTCTCCACAGGTGTCCCTGGCGTCGTCGTCCCCCTGGCAGTCCAAGAGGCCTCAGTTCAGCGGCCAGCAGGTTCCCTACGACCCTCAGTGGGAAATTGTCCGGGACAGGTAAACAAGCAGCCCCCACGCCAAATTTGAGCAGGCGCTCTAAGGAATGGGCGGAGCCAGTGAGGTGTGTTTGCATGTGGTCAGGCTGGTGCTGGGCAAGCCGCTGGGGGAGGGTTGCTTCGGACAGGTGGCCTTGGCGGAGGTCGTCGGCATGGACGAGGAGCGGCCGGCGTGTGTCACCGAGGTGGCGGTGAAGATGCTGAAAGGTGATGAAGCCGTCTCGCTTCCTTCCGTTTCTCAGCCGGAGCTAACTTCCACTTCCTGTTGCGCGCAGCGGACGCTGGCGAGAAGGACCGACTCGACCTCGTCTCAGAGATGGAAATGATGAAGACGATCGGTCGCCACAAGAACATCATCAACCTGATCGGCGCCTGCACGCGTGATGGTGAGCCAGCTGCACGCTCCGCCCCAACCTGCCGCACGTCAGCTGAACGCCGCCCGGGTTTGTGGCAGGCCCGCTGTACGTGGTGGTGGAGTACGCCGCGCTGGGGAACCTCAGAGAGTATCTACGCGCTCGCCGGCCTCCCGCCTCCGAGTACTCGGGCAAGGCGGCGCCGGGCGGCGTGGAGCTACGAGAGCTGGTGTCGGCGGCATACCAGGTGGCCCGAGGAATGTCCTACCTGGCGTCCAAGAAGGTGAGACGGCGTAATCAGAGTGGTGTATAGAGAGTACGGCCCACTCGCTTTCAGGCCATCTCCATAATGAGAAAAGGCACTCACCTACAGGGCGCCATGACTGCTACTCAGTGGTGGGCTGTGCGTTTCCCACCTAGGCCTTCAAGGATTACCTCTCAAAATACCGTCATATGTCACCACACGACAATTGCGGGAGAAATGCTATACAGAAACACACTTGTGCTCTACTGGGCATTGAATCACCTCCACAGTGTACAAAACATGCTATATTTATAAGGCAGGAAGGGGCATATCATTTCCAGGTGTTTGCGGGCCAGATAAAATTATGTCGCGGGCCAGATCTGGCCCTCGGGCCTTGAGTTTGACATGTGTGGCCTAAGCGCTTGCATAAGAGAATGATGAGCTCATAGCTTGAATGGTGGAGCCACTTTTGCTTGAGACACTCATAGAAGCAGCCCACATGTTGACAGCCCGTGACAGATATAGCGCCTCTATAGTGGCGCAATGCTGCAACTGCAGTTAAAATACGTAGCTGCATCAGAGGGCCATCAATCGCTCAATCAACACAGCCGGAGCTTTACGCTGTGTTGAGCGCTTTCCATCACTCTGGCTGGGGGCGGCACAAAATTAGCTGGAGGCGGCCGCCACGCAATTTTGAACGAAGGAAAAACAATCCAACAAAAGTCACAATTTCTCTGTGATTGTTGGTCCAAAGCTAATGAAAATTTTGGCAAAATGAGCGTAATATGTTTGGTTTTTCTGGTTGTTTTTTTTTACCTTTATTTCGCTGTTGAATATATATATATACAGGTAAAAGCCAGTAAATTAGAATATTTTGAAAAACTTGATTTATTTCAGTAATTGCATTCAAAAGGTGTAACTTGTACGTTATATTTATTCATTGCACACAGACTGATGCATTCAAATGTTTATTTCATTTCATTTTGATGATTTGAAGTGGCAACAAATGAAAATCCAAAATTCCGTGTGTCACAAAATTAGAATATTACTTAAGGCTAATACAAAAAAGGGATTTTTAGAAATGTTGGCCAACTGAAAAGTATGAAAATGAAAAATATGAGCATGTACAATACTCAATACTTGGTTGGAGCTCCTTTTGCCTCAATTACTGCGTTAATGCGGCGTGGCATGGAGTCGATGAGTTTCTGGCACTGCTCAGGTGTTATGAGAGCCCAGGTTGCTCTGATAGTGGCCTTCAACTCTTCTGCGTTTTTGGGTCTGGCATTCTGCATCTTCCTTTTCACAATACCCCACAGATTTTCTATGGGGCTAAGGTCAGGGGAGTTGGCGGGCCAATTTAGAACAGAAATACCATGGTCCGTAAACCAGGCACGGGTAGATTTTGCGCTGTGTGCAGGCGCCAAGTCCTGTTGGAACTTGAAATCTCCATCTCCATAGAGCAGGTCAGCAGCAGGAAGCATGAAGTGCTCTAAAACTTGCTGGTAGACGGCTGCGTTGACCCTGGATCTCAGGAAACAGAGTGGACCGACACCAGCAGATGACATGGCACCCCAAACCATCACCCAACCATGCAAATTTTGCATTTCCTTTGGAAATCGAGGTCCCAGAGTCTGGAGGAAGACAGGAGAGGCACAGGATCCACGTTGCCTGAAGTCTAGTGTAAAGTTTCCACCATCAGTGATGGTTTGGGGTGCCATGTCATCTGCTGGTGTCGGTCCACTCTGTTTCCTGAGATCCAGGGTCAACGCAGCCGTCTACCAGGCGGCTAGGAGACACCAAGAGTAACAAGCTGTAGAAAATGGATTAGAAAGGAAAGATTTTAAAAAAAAAAAAATAAAAAAAAAAAAAAAAAAAATTTGGATGCTGGGGGGCCGGATCCGGCCCGCAGGCCGTAGTTTGGGGACCCCTGCATAAAATGGAATATCGGAAATCATTGGTATCGGTTTCAAAAAGTAAAATTTATGACTTCTTAAAACGCCGGCTGTGTACACGGACGTAAGGAGAAGTACAGAGCGCCAATAAACCTTAAAGGCACTTCCTTTGCGTGCCGGCCCAATAACATAATATCTACGGCTTTTGACACACTCACAAGTGAATGCAATGCATACTTGATCAACAGCCATACAGGTCACACTGAGGGTGGCCGTATAAACAACTTTAACACTGTTACAAATATGCGCCACACTGTGAACCCACACCAAACAAGAATGACAAACACATTTCGGGAGAACATCCGCACCGTAACACAACATAAACACAACAGAACAAATACCCAGAACCCCTTGCAGCACTAACTCTTCCGGGACGCTACAATATACACCCCCGCCACCCCCACCCCCCCATCTCAACCTGCCCCCCCTAACCCCGCCTACCTCAACCTCCTCATGCGCTCTCAGGGAGAGCATGTCCCAAATTCCAAGCTGCTGTTTTGAGGCATGTTAAAAAAAAAATAAAAAAAAAATATGGCAGTGCCATGTTGGCATTTTTTTCCATAACTTGAGTTGAAATTGTTCTCTTATTTTGGAAAACCTTGTTACATTGTTTAATGCATCCAGCGGGGCATCACAACAAAATTAGGCATAATAATGTGTTAATTCCACGACTGTATATATCGGTATCGGTTGATATCGGTAATTAAGAGTTGGACAATATCGGAATATCGGAATATCGGCAAAAAAAGCCATTATCGGACATCTCTAATCAAAACGACACAAATTGCATGCACAGCCGCACAGGTCCTTGGTAGCAAACATGGCGCCTGTTGTTTAGTTGGCCACACTCTCTTTATACAAGACTCTGGGCTTAATGACAAGTGAGCGCCCCCCTCTGGCCAATCCTTCAAACACTCGTCTCACTCAGTGCGTCCACCGAGATCTGGCGGCCCGCAACGTGCTGGTCACCCACGACAACGTGATGAAGATCGCCGACTTTGGCCTGGCCAGAGACGTGCACCACGTGGACTACTACAAGAAGACCACCAACGTGAGATGAAACGGTCCAGAACCTTCCGCCAGTGAAATGGTCCAGTAAAGTTGTCTTTCTGTTCCTCAGGGTCTGTTGCCCGTCAAGTGGACCGCACCCGAAGCGCTGTTTGACCGCGTCTACACGCACCAAAGTGACGTGTGAGTCTGCGCCTTACCATGCTAACCTGCAGGAGTAACGCCCTCTAGTGGACATGGTCTTATAGTGGGTGTGGCGTTTCATGTCCACCAAAAGACCATGTCCACCGTGGTCTTTGCATAGGTAATGTGGTTTCCACGGCTACTATTGTAGAAGTGGTCTTCTTACAGTGGACGTGGTCTTCCTATAGGATAAAGGGTATTTCATTGTCCACTCTAGTGGACATGGTCTTATAGTGGGTGTGGCGTTTCATGTCCACCAAAAGACCATGTCCACCGTGGTCTTTACATAGGTAATGTGGTTTCCACGGCTACTATTGTAGAAGTGGTCTTCTTACAGTGGACGTGGTCTTCCTATAGGATAAAGGGTATTTCATTGTCCACTCTAGTGGACGTGGTCTTTCTTTGTTCAATATAGTATAGTGGACCTGGTCTTATAAGAGACATGGTCTTTTCATGTCTTCTGTAGTGGACGTGGTCTTCTTATAAGATAAATGGTATTTCATTGTCCACTCTCGTGGACGTGGTCTCTCTATGTTCAATATGGTATAGTGGACCTGGTCTTATAAGAGACATGGTCTTTTCATGTCTTCTGTAGTGGACTTGGTCTTCCTATAAGGTAAATGGTATTTCAATGTCCACTCTGGTGGACGTGGTCTTTCTATGTTCAATACAGTATAGTGGACCTGGTCTTATAAGAGACATGGTCTTTTCATGTCTTCTGTAGTGGACGTGGTCTTCTTGTAAGATAAATGGTATTTCATTGTCCACTCTAGTGGACGTGGTCTGCCTATGTTCAATATAGTATAGTGGACCTGGTCTTATAAGAGACATGGTCTTTTCATGTCTTCTGTAGTGGACGTGGTCTTCCTATAAGGTAAATGGTATTTCATTGTCCAATCTAGTGGACGTGGTCTGCCTATGTTCAATATAGTGTAGTGGACCTGGTCTTATAAGAGACATGGTCTTTTCATGTCTTCTGTAGTGGACTGGGTCTTCCTATAAGGTAAATGGTATTTCAATGTCCACTCTGGTGGACGTGGTCTTTCTATGTTCAATACAGTATAGTGGACCTGGTCTTATAAGAGACATGGTCTTTTCATGTCTTCTGTAGTGGACGTGGTCTTCTTATAAGATAAATGGTATTTCATTGTCCACTCTAGTGGACGTGGTCTTTCTATGTTCAATATAGTATAGTGGACCTGGTCTTATAAGAGACATGGTCTTTTCATGTCTTCTGTAGTGGACTTGGTCTTCCTATAAGGTAAATGGTATTTCAATGTCCACTCTGGTGGACGTGGTCTCTCTATGTTCAATATGGTATAGTGGACCTGGTCTTATAAGAGACATGGTCTTTTCATGTCTTCTGTAGTGGACGTGGCCTGCCTATGTTCAATATAGTATAGTGGACCTGGTCTTATAAGAGACATGGTCTTTTCATGTCTTCTGTAGTGGACGTGGTCTTCCTATAAGGTAAATGGTATTTCATTGTCCAATCTAGTGGACGTGGTCTGCCTATGTTCAATATAGTGTAGTGGACCTGGTCTTATAAGAGACATGGTCTTTTCATGTCTTCTGTAGTGGACTGGGTCTTCCTATAAGGTAAATGGTATTTCAATGTCCACTCTGGTGGACGTGGTCTTTCTATGTTCAATACAGTATAGTGGACCTGGTCTTATAAGAGACATGGTCTTTTCATGTCTTCTGTAGTGGACGTGGTCTTCTTATAAGATAAATGGTATTTCATTGTCCAATCTAGTGGACGTGGTCTGCCTATGTTCAATATAGTGTAGTGGACCTGGTCTTATAAGAGACATGGTCTTTTCATGTCTTCTGTAGTGGACGTGGTCTTCTTATAAGATAAATGGTATTTCATTGTCCACTCTAGTGGACGTGGTCTTTCTATGTTCAATATAGTATAGTGGACCTGGTCTTATAAGAGACATGGTCTTTTCATGTCTTCTGTAGTGGACTTGGTCTTCCTATAAGGTAAATGGTATTTCAATGTCCACTCTCGTGGACGTGGTCTCTCTATGTTCAATATGGTATAGTGGACCTGGTCTTATAAGAGACATGGTCTTTTCATGTCTTCTGTAGTGGACGTGGTCTGTTTATGTTCTATACAGTATAGTGGACCTGGTCTTATAAGAGACATGGTCTTTTCATGTCTTCTGTAGTGGACGTGGTCTTCTTATAAGGTAAATGGTATTTCAATGTCCACTCTGGTGGACGTGGTCTTTCTATGTCCAATACAGTATAGTGGACCTGGTCTTATAAGAGACATGGTCTTTTCATGTCTTCTGTAGTGGACTTGGTCTTCCTATAGGATAAATGGTATTTCATTGTCCACTCTAGTGGACGTGTTCTTTTTATGTTCAATACAGTATAGTGGACCTGGTCTTATAAGAGACATGGTCTTTTCATGTCTTCTGTAGTGGACGTGGTCTTCCTATTAGATAAATGGTATTTCATTGTCCACTCTCGTGGACGTGGTCTCTCTATGTTCAATACAGTATAGTGGACCTGGTCTTATAAGAGACATGGTCTTTTCATGTCTTCTGTAGTGGACGTGGTCTTCTTATAAGGTAAATGGTATTTCAATGTCCACTCTGGTGGACGTGGTCTTTCTATGTCCAATACAGTATAGTGGACCTGGTCTTATAAGAGACATGGTCTTTTCATGTCTTCTGTAGTGGACTTGGTCTTCCTATAGGATAAATGGTATTTCATTGTCCACTCTAGTGGACGTGTTCTTTTTATGTTCAATACAGTATAGTGGACCTGGTCTTATAAGAGACATGGTCTTTTCATGTCTTCTGTAGTGGACGTGGTCTTCCTATTAGATAAATGGTATTTCATTGTCCACTCTCGTGGACGTGGTCTCTCTATGTTCAATACAGTATAGTGGACCTGGTCTTATAAGAGACATGGTCTTTTCATGTCTTCTGTAGTGGACGTGGTCTGTTTATGTTCAATATAGTATAGTGGACCTGGTCTTATAAGAGACATGGTCTTTTCATGTCTTCTGTAGTGGACGTGGTCTGTTTATGTTCAATACAGTATAGTGGACCTGGTCTTATAAAAGACATGGTCTTTTCATGTCTTCTGTAGTGGATGTGGTCTTCTTATAATAGAGATGGTCTTTCTGTCCTTTGTAGTAGACCTGGTCTTCGTGTAGTGGATGTGACTTTCCATATCCGCTATAGTCGGCGGGGTCTTTCTATGATAGACATGGTCTTTTTTTGTCCAATATAGTGGACGTGGTCTTTGTATAGTGAATGTGGTTTTTCTTTTGTCTGCTGTAGTGGATGTGGTGTTCTTCTGTTTTTAAGTGGGTGTTGTTTTTTCACTGTCGTGGACATTCCAGTGTTAAAGTGGTCTCGTCTGGCGCAGGTGGTCTTACGGTGTCCTGCTTTGGGAGATTTTCACACTGGGAGGTTCTCCTTATCCCGGCGTTCCTGTTGAGACCCTCTTCAAGCTCCTGAAGGAAGGTCACCGCATGGAAAAGCCTTTGGCGTGCACGCATGAGATGTGAGTTCATACACACACACACACACACACGCAGATCTAAAAGCAGAAAACACCACACTAAATCGTTTGTGTAGATTGATAGTCTTCCAGGTCTTGGTGATGCTCAAATGAGTAACTGAAGACTGAAATGTTTCTTGAATTCTGTCTGTCTACCTTAAGCCGGATAACTCCTTAAACGAATAATTAGCCTAAGCCCTGTGTCAGCCACACTAAACCGTTCAAGGTCCCCCTCCTTGGATAATTTTTTACAAGGGTAAGTGCGCCGTGTATTTCTTGAATCTCCGGCTCTTACCTTTGTATGGACTCATCGATCGTTTACAAACTGAGTTCCGAAAGGAAGTGACGACAAATTTTCTCCTGAAAATCTCCCGAAATTCAAGCGGACCTGAGTGACGCGTCGACAGCCTGTTTTCACGTCCGCTTTCCCACAATATAAACAGCGTGCCTGCCCATTCACGTTGTAACTGTAGAATGATGGAGGGCGAGTTCTTGGTTTCTTATGTGGGTTTATTGTTAGGCAGTTTCATTAACGTCCTCCCAGCGCGGCAACAACACACAACAACAGCAGTCACGTTTTCGTCTACCGTAAAGCAGTTCGTCTGCCGCAAACAGCAATGTTGTGACACTCTTAAACAGGACAATACTGCCATCTACTGTACATGCATATGTGACAATAACATCTAGGGCTTTTAGAGAGTGCAGTGCACAACTGCGCACACGACAAGGAGACGAAGCAGAATGCATCATCAGAGAGGGTGTTCAGCATGGTTAGAAAAATAGTGACAGAGAAATAGAACAAGGATGGACAATTCAACCCTTAACTCAACAATGAGTAGATGAGTGTTATGTGTGTGTATATGTGTAAATAAATGAACACTGAAATTCAAGTATTTCTCTTATATATATATATATATATATATATATATATATATATATATATATATATATATATATATATATATATATATATATATAGCTAGAATTCACTGAAAGTCAAGTATATCTTACATATATACTGTATATATATATATATATATATATATATATATATATATATATATATATATAGATGAAATAGTCTTGTGATTTTTTCCCCACACATACATATATATATATATATATATATATATATATATATATATATATATATATATATATATATATATGAAATACTTGACTTGGTGAATTCTAGCTGTAAATATACTCCTGCCCTCTTAACCACGCCCCCACCCCGAAATCGGAGGTTTCAAGGTTGGCAAGTATGATCACACATGAATACCTTAAGAGAAGGAAACGGGCGATTGCAGCTATTTGGGATACAACACATCTCAGACGGCAACATGGCAATGTTGAGCGACGGTTTTGGATAAGGCCTGAAAAAACAGCAGCCTGGTGGGATATGTTTGTCAACGCGTGTGTTGTGCTGGCGGAACGGCAAGAGGACTTTCCAATGTCCAGGTCAGCTGTGATTCTACTTAGCGGAAAACTTCATTTGTCGAAGGGGAGACAACGAGAATGCGGGCTCCCGTGGACGAGGGAGTACTACAGAAAACAGCGAATGCATTTGGACTGGCAAAGTTATTGTCCGCGATGTATGTCGAGCGATTACTCAACGTCTAGCTTTGTACGCCATATCTATTGTGAAGCCATGAAGTGGTTGCAGCCGTCAAGTACGACCGACAATTTCAGCCTACAAGCACAGTGTCCTGACCAGATATCTAGATCCCTAGATTGATTGTTGTAAAATGTTCTTTATCACATTGTTTACTTCCACACGTCCATTCGAGGTATGATTCATGTATGATGGCTCCGATGTGATTCACTACAACAGTCTAACAGCTGCTGATGATGAGGCAAGCAAGGTTTACTGTTAAGAGAAATGTGGCAATAGATTACATTGAAACACAGGGTAAAAATACACTTACAGGTCAGAGGTGACTATGCATACAGTATATATATAGTATATATATATATATATATATATATATATATATATACAAACCCCGCTTCCATATGAGTTGGGAAATTGTGTTAGATGTAAATATAAACGGAATACAATGATTTGCAAATCCTTTTCAACCCATATTCAGTTGAATGCACTACAAAGACAACATATTTGATGATCAAACTCATAAACTTTTTTTTTTTTTGCAAATAATAATTAACTTAGAATTTCATGGCTGCAACACGTGCCAAAGTAGTTGGGAAAGGGCATGTTCACCACTGTGTTACATCACCTTTTCTTTTAACAACACTCGATAAACGATTGGGAACTGAGGAAACTAATTGTTGAAGCTTTGAAAGTGGAATTCTTTCCCATTCTTGTTTTATGTAGAGCTTCAGTCGTTCAATAGGGTCTCTGTGGTCGTATTTTACGCTTCATAATGCGCCACACATTTTCGATGGGAGACAGGTCTGGACTGCAGGCGGACCAAGAAAGTACCCGCACTCTTTTTTTATGAAGCCACGCTGTTGTAACACGTGCTGAATGTGGCTTGGCATTGTCTTGCTGCTTAGATGGCAATTTGAAATGTGGACTCGTCAGACCACAGAACACTTTTCCACTTTGCATGAGTCCATCTTAGATGATATCGGGCCCAGAGAAGCCGGCTTGTTGATAAATGGCTTTCGCTTTGCATAGTAGAGCTTTAACTTGCACTTACAGATGTAGCGACCAACTGTATTTAGTGACAGTGGTTTTCTGAAGTGTTCCTGAGCCCATGTGGTGATATCCTTTAGAGATTGATGTCGATTTTTGATGCAGTGCCGTCTGAGGGATCGAAGGTCACGGTCATTCAATGTTGGTTTCCAGGCCATGCCGCTTACGTGGAGTGATATCTCCAGATTCTCTGAACCCTTTGATGATATTATGGACCGTAGATGGTGAAATCCCTAAATTTCTTGCAATTGCACTTTGAGAAATGTTGTTCTTAAACTGTTTGACTATTTGCTCACGCAGTTGTGAACAAAGGGGTGTACCTCGCCCCATCCTTTCTTGTGAAAGACTGAGCATTTTTTGGGAAGCTGTTTTTATACCCAATCATGGCACCCACCTGTTCCCAATTAGCCTGCACACCTGTGGGATGTTCCAAATAAGTGTTTGATGAGCATTCCTCAACTTTATCAGTATTTATTGCCACCTTTCCCAACTTCTGTGTCACGTGTTGCTGGCATCAAATTAATGATTATTTGCAAAACATCAAATTAATGATTATTTGCAAAACAAACATATTGCTGGGTATTGTGGCCAAACAGCTCCATTTTTGTTTCATCTGACCACAGAACTTTCCTCCAGAAGGTCTTATCTTTGTCCATGTGATGTCAGATGACACAAAAATTGAGCTGTTTGCATCTTCCCACCAAACATTGTCTCATTCCACGTCTGGCATCTTTCCCCCAAACATTGTCTCATTCCACATTTGGCATCTCTCCCCAAAACATTGTCTCATTCCACGTCTGGCATCTTTCCCCCAAACATTGTCTCATTCCACGTCTGGCATCTTTCCCCCAAACATTGTCTCATTCCACATTTGGCATCTCTCCCCAAAACATTGTCTCATTCCACGTCTGGCATCTTTCCCCCAAACATTGTCTCATTCCACATTTGGCATCTCTCCCCAAAACTTTGTCTCATTCCACGTCTGGCATCTTTCCCCCAAACATTGTCTCATTCCACATTTGGCATCTCTCCCCAAAACATTGTCTCATTCCACGTCTGGCATCTTTCCCCCAAACATTGTCTCATTCCACGTCTGGCATCTTTCCCCCAAACATTGTCTCATTCCACATTTGGCATCTCTCCCCAAAACATTGTCTCATTCCACGTCTGGCATCTTTCCCCCAAACATTGTCTCATTCCACATTTGGCATCTCTCCCCAAAACTTTGTCTCATTCCACTTCTGGCATCTTTCCCCCAAACATTGTCTCATTCCACATTTGGCATCTCTCCCCAAAACATTGTCTCATTCCACGTCTGGCATCTTTCCCCCAAACATTGTCTCATTCCACATTTGGCATCTCTCCCCAAAACATTGTCTCATTCCACGTCTGGCATCTTTCCCCCAAACATTGTCTCATTCCACATTTGGCATCTCTCCCCAAAACATTGTCTCATTCCACGTCTGGCATCTTTCCCCCAAACATTGTCTCATTCCACATTTGGCATCTCTCCCCAAAACATTGTCTCATTCCAAGTCTGGCATCTTTCCCCCCACACATTGTCTCATTCCACATTTGGCATCTCTCCCCAAAACATTGTCTCATTCCACGTCTGGCATCTTTCTCCCAAACATTGTCTCATTCCACATTTGGCATCTCTCCCCAAAACATTGTCTCATTCCACGTCTGGCATCTTTCCCCCAAACATTGTCTCATTCCACATTTGGCATCTCTCCCCAAAACATTGTCTCATTCCACGTCTGGCATCTTTTCCCCCAAACATTGTCTCATTCCACTGGAAGAGTGCCTACTGACAAGTTATTTTGCCAGTAGATGCACCCAACTGACATTGATTACGGAACCTCCACACCTTTTTAGAAGTGTAGAAGTGAAAGGTGAAAGAAGAAGAGTGCAGTTGCCTTCTTTCCACCATTGAGCATTGTCACGTTCAAACACTGAGGACATCTATTAAACAAGACAAAAGGCAAGGAATCAAACAGAGACAGAATTCAATTTGGACTCAATATTGAGGAGAGACATGGCCACTGCACTCTCTGTACAGTGCTGCACCACGCTCTGACGAAGAAGGTTTTCGTCTCCTTTTTATTACAATATTCAATGTTCACGCACCAACACATGTCTCAGCAGGAATGGGGAGTATGTAAAACAGTCATTGTTTTTGGTCGCTTTGAAGACCAAGAAGTGGATTTCTCGGCCTTGGGCTCTTCCTGGATCCAGCTGGGGCAGGTGTTGGAGGACAATGGATAACCCCTCCCGTCTCCTGACCACAGTTGCTTCAAAAGGGCAGCGGGTCGTAAATAGCGTTGACTTCAAAGAGAGTTCGTTTAACACTTCAAAGAGAGTTCCTCTGGAAGTTGAGCAGATCCTGCCATCTGTCCGTGTTGAAATCACAGTGGAGTTTTACGAGCCTTCTTCCTCTACAGGCCTCGAAAGACAGCATTCATAATACAACGTTTCTTTTGTGATAACTTACAAACAATTATTCCAACAAGCATCACGACACTAAAACATGACACGTACATCTTTGGCAGCTACGTCCTGATGCGAGACTGCTGGCACGCCGTCCCGTCCTGTCGGCCAACTTTCCAGAGACTGGTGGAAGATCTGGACAGAACGCTAGCTCTGGTAGCTAATCAGGTAACCCCTAGGAGGCGCCATCACATTCATTCTTCTAGAAGACCAGCTAGCATCATTAATACCGCTAACCTTGCTAATGTTGTCACAAGGCTGGTCTTGCTAACACTGCTAATTAGGGATGTGCGATACCACAGATTTTCTTTCCGATACAATACGGAGTAAAATTCGTGCTTATTTATAATATATTGTTTATCATACAGTATTTATTATTGTTATCATTCATGTATTAGTAATGTATTTATTATTATTATTTATTTATTTTGAACTTTGAAGTATATTGAGGCATAGGGGTGAATAACGATACAGCCAAGCTAATACAACCAAAAAAAACCAGGACAAAATATTACAAAGTACAAAATGGTGTTTCAAACCATGACAAAAGGAAATAAGTAATTGTCAGGTTCAAACCCCGATGACATCTATTAAACAGACAAGAAGCAAGGATTTAAACAGAGACAGGATTCAATTTGGCTCATGAGGAGAAACGTCTGGGCTGTACTCTTGTACAGTCTTCCACCACGGTCTGACGAAATGGTTGCATGCCTCCTCTTTTATTTGGACTTTCCCTGATTACATAGCAACAGCTGTTTCTAAAGGGAGATGGGGTCATAAAAAGCTGTTGCACTCAGTCGCAAAACAGTTCAAAGATGCCTGGAGCTTGCGTCAGGTCCTGCTTCCTCTCCGCTTTGTAGATCTCGGGTCAAGACAAGATCTTCCTGTGGATCACAATATAGCAAAGAAACCGACACCTTCATGTCGCTTCCCATCGTACACAGTGGAGTTTTCCAAGCCTTTTGCTTGGTAAGATCAAAGACAGCTTTTGTCTCCTCGCCGGGAACTCATGGAAACAGAACGTTTTGTGATAACTTAGATACAATTATTCTGACAGTAACATAAAAAAAATTCTTTAACCACTAAAACATATTTATGGTGCCTTTTTTGTTGTTGCTAATTTTTGCATGTTCGATTGCTGAAAAACCAGGAGCTTCAGGGGTGGGTTTGACCCCCTTGTTCCCCCACCAGACCCCCGGCTTATTTTCAGTCTTTTTCAATAAGTTCAAATCACATGGCTGTAAAGACGAGTACAGTCTACAATAACACCAGAAGTAAATGCTAGATTTGTTGCCAGTCGTTTTTTTGATAAAGAAAGAGTGACTAAAAAGATTGGGTAAATCTCTAGAATGAAATAAATAAAAGTACAAAACAATATTATGAAAGAAAAAAATATATGTTAATACTACCTCTAAAGGCCTTAGTGGCCACATGCGTGGACAGCACCTTTTAGCTCTTATTTCCAACATTGTGTACACTACTGATTTGGGGTCTTATGGCCGCTTATGTGGACACTTATACTGCCATCTGGTGGTGTCAGAAGAGTAAAACATACAATGGAATTTGGAAAAAAAAAGTGTAAAAATAAGAATTAGTATGTCACTAAACATGAAGTACACATTTGTGTACTTATGGACTAAGTACATCATATCAAAAGATGATTCTTAGTTTTTATTCTAATTAGGGTCCAATAACCCCAAATAGCAAAGTAACATAAAAAAAGCGTTAAAATAAATGAATTAATAAGAAACTACTACTAGAAAAAAAGTAACATGCAGATGTTAACGTGAAAATACTGAACATGTTGTAAATAAAAGCATTCAACATTAACACGTTGCCTCATTTAATTGCTTTTTCACACTGTGTTCCTGGATAAAGGTCGATATTTTTTCAAACTGACTTAAATAGGGAAGGTTCTAAAACTATGAACAAAATGTTTTTTTGGTTTTTTTTTTACAACTGTGGCCATACTTAATAGGCCACTTATACCAAGCTGGACTTGGGTGGGATTGGATGTAGCTTTTATTGTGAAATTAGCATCCGCAGCTAAACATACAAACTAACATAATAAACTATAATAAAACAAACACTTTAATATTTCCACTCCCGCTGGGATATCAACCGACAGGATGCTCACATAATTCCGTTTAGATGAAGATTCAATCGTAAATCCTCACGAGGGTTAAAATAAAGTTGCTGCAACTAGTGTCTTTTTGTTCATAGACATATTCTAAAGATATGCATCTGGCCCGCCGGACATTCCCAAATATTTTTTTTCGATCTTTAAGCTGTAAAGTGTAGCTGCCATTATGGTGTGCAGTGATGTTTTCTAATGACCGTAAGTCTTCAACTATACTAAGTATTTCAATGCTTAGAATCTGCACTTTTGCATGATATCTTAGTGACTAGTGTTGTCCTGATACCAATATTATTTCGATACTTTTCAGTACTTTTCGATATTTTTTTAAATAAAGAGGACCAGAAAAATTGCATTATTGGCTTTATTTTAACAAAAAATCTTAGGGTGTGATGGACCGGTACTTTTCAGCGGCGGTATGGTACCGAATATGATTCATTAGTATCGCGGTATTATACTAATACCCGTATACCGTACAACCCTACTAGTTACTATGGTAATCTACGTCACAGCAGGTCAGACGAGGCACCAAGCAGTGTGGGTGGGGAGCGTTTCCACAGAGTTTTTCCAGAGCCTGAAATGCGGGTGTCAGGGACAGACGCGGAAGGAGATTTTTACAAGAAAGTTCTAAAGCTTAGTGATACATCAAATATATCAGATTGTAGATGTTTTTTGTTTTTTTACCCTTCACGTTCATATTTCGTCGTGTTTGTTGAATTTTTGTTGCATTTGGTTTGATTGTAAAATATATCGATTGAGAGGGGGTGTGACGTTCATATGTTCTCAATATTCAGAGTTTTATTGTTCATAGAAAAAAAAATCCTTTCCGTTTTTAAGGCGGTCTGTCATAACATTTTTAGCATTCAATCAGACTTTATTGTGAGGTTTTGTATTAGTTTTCCTAAAAATAGATATACCAGCCCCCAGACACATTTTTTTCTCTAAATTTGGCCCCCTAGTCAAAATAATTGCCCAAGCCTGTTTTAGACGCTATTTTCACATACTTTGCGTACTGTAAATACTATCGGATATATTTTAATGCAGTGGTTCTCAAATGGGGGTACGCGTACCCCTGGGGGTACTTGAAGGTATGCCAAGGGGTACGTGAGATTTTTTTTAAATATTCTAAAAATAGCAACAATTCAAAAAATCAAATCAAGTAGGCTATTCCATTCATTACAATGCAACAATGCAATATTCAGCGAGATTTTTTGTGGACATGTTCCATAAATATTGATGTTAAAGATTTCTTTTTTTTGTGAAGAAATGTTTAGAATTAAGTTGATGAATCCAGATAGATCTCTATTACAATCCCCAAAGAGGGCACTTTAAGTTGATGATTACTTCTATGTGTAGAAATCTTTATTTATAATTGAATCGCTTGTTTATTTTTCAACAAGTTTTTAATTATTTGTATATCTTTTTTTCCCAAATAGTTCGTAAATAAAAGCATTCAACATTAACACGTTGCCTCATTTAATTGCTTTTTCACACTGTGTTCCTGTTAATGGTTCACATGATCCCAGATAAATCAAAAGTATCGATATTTTGATTGGGGAATCAAAACTAGAGCAGAAAGATCTGGTATCGGCGATATCAATCTTTCAGTATCGATCTGCACATTGCTACTGCTAATATTGCTAGCATTGCTTATGTTGGGCTAATATTGCTAGCTCCTAGCACTGCTAATGTTGCTAATGCTACTAACACTGCTAGCATTACTGATGCTAAGCTAACTGTGCTATCACCAGCATGTCTCAAGGTTTGTTTACGTTAGCATCACGCGTGATCAAATAGCTAACGTTCAACTCCTCCTTCAGGACTATCTGGACTTGTCCCTCAGCCACAACCCTCTGCTTGGCTCCTCCCACTGGACCCAGGCCACGTAGACGCCATCTGTGTTGTCTATAATGGCAATGTTGTAAATAAGTGTCAATACGAGGGAGAGACGTGTCAATCAAAGGCTTTCTGTCTTGTTGGTGAGAGTTTGATTGACAGGGAACAGAAAACACGCTTGATGCTTCAAACTTTTAATTTATGCAAATGAGGTCACATAAAGGCTCTAAAAAGACGCTCCGTGTCCGGCACGAAGGCGTCCTCGAGAAAATAAATATCTGGATTCCTTCTTCTACTGGTGGCCGCTTGGCCCCGCCTCCTGGCCCTGCAGCGAGCGCTTCTTGGCAAAGAGGTGGGTGGGGTCGCGACCGTGAAAGCCGGGCTGGACGTTGAAGACGGGGACGTTCCTCCAGCTGGCCGGGTTGCTGAAGGCGGCGGCGGCCTGGCCGGCGTCGCACTCTTTGTTCTGGACCAGCTGGAGGAAGGTCTCCATGTCGGGCCCCAAACGGGCCAGCAGGCCACCTCGCACCGCCCCCACCGTCTGCTCGTCGCACGCCTGCAGCGTCTGAAGCAGCGTGCTGTAGTACCTGGACACAGCAGGGGTCGCGGGTCAATAAGAGTAGTCTTCATTGACTTGGGGGCGTGTCCTTACCTGTTTGGGAAGTGGGCGGGCACCTGCACCACCTCCCCGAAGGCGTCCGGGTTGGTGCGAGCGACCGTGCAGATGTCCAGGCTGCTGAAGCACTCCTCCTCCACCTGAGGCACGCAAACACAAGTCAGTCAGGGGGGGGGCGGGGTTTGAGGGCGGAGCCTAAACGTGTCCCTTCCGCTGACCTCAGCGATCATCCTCTGGAAGATGTTGCATCGGCGGATGGTTTGGAAAACCTTGTTGCCGATTCCCTGAGCGATGCACTGCAGACTCTTCTTGACGAAAGTTTTACCCTGCAAACATACACAGTTTGACATCTAATCCCTCTTTTTTTTATCTCGATGAAAAAATAAACAAATATTTTTCCGACCTACAATGTGTGGTAAAATCGTGATCCGTCTCTTCGCCATACCTGCCAACAACTACGCTTTTCCCGTAATGAGTACGGTTTTTGATAATCCAGTGGTAACAACTACCGTTTTCCTTTAAAAATGATTAACTTAAAAATGGAAGCTATTAGAGATGCGCGGTTTGCGGGCACAACCGCGGAGTCCGCGGATTATCCGCGGATCGGGCGGATGAAATAAAAAAAAAAAAGATTTTATCCGCGGGTCGGGTCGGGCGGTTGAAATAAAAAAAAATTAGATTTTAAATAGATTCAGGCGGGTGGCAGTTAAACCAATTGGGAAATATATATACATAGTTAAATGTTGTTACCCACATACGAAAAACGAGCAGGCACCTGCAGCATATGCCACAACAGAAGAAGAAAAAAAAAAGAGATGGACACTTTTACGGAGCGGAGAAGGGACGCCTCGCCGGGGTCCAGGACCGAGGCCCCTTCCCCCGAGAGGGCCCCACCGGGAGCCGTAGCTGAGGTGATCCGCGAGAAGGGCCCGACGCACATCCAGGGTCACCACCGTGCCCACCGCACCAAACCTCAAAACTCAAAATTGCGCTCTAGCGCCCCCTACAAAAAAAAAAAAAACTGGACTGCCTGTAACTCCCACTAGGAAGGTCGGAGAGACATGAAACAAAAACCTTTATGTAGGTGTGACTTAGACCTAGATTTCATAATAGTATATTCTAGGGCAAAAATCAACAGGAGGTTGGCAATTCGACCTTCAAGACAAAAAAGTACTAAAAACAGTCACTTTTGCCTTTTTGAGCTGTATTTTGACCCCCTTAACATGCTTCAAAACTCACCAAACTGAACGCACACATCAGGACTGGCAAAAATTGCGATCTAATAAAAAAACCTACTAGCGCAATTTTTGAATAAAACGCTGACAAAACTGCTCCTCGGAAGAAAAAAATGACAAAACTGCCTGTAACTCCCACTGGGAAGGTCGGAGAGACATGAAACAAAAACCTCTATGTAGGTCTGACTTAGACCTACATTTCATAGATTGACAACTCTCAGCAAAAATCAACAGGAAGTTTGCAATTTCCCCTTCAAAACAAAATTGTTTTTATAAAGCGGTCACTTCTCTTCAAACATTATCTCCTCTGAGCGCGTTTGTCGTTTCAGCTTCAAACTAACACAGGAGAGAGATTGAACCCTTCCAAATAAAAGTTATCGAAAGAATTCTTCTAACTGCTCCGGTTTTGATTTTATGAGCCTTCAAAGAACCGCTGCGCTGCTGCTGCTGCGCTGATGCTGCTGCGGTGCTGTTTTCTCAAGATGGCTGCTTAAAAGCAGGAAGCACCAACGTGCCCACACAATGCAGACAAGGTAGGTACACTAGACAAAAGTATTGGGACACTTCGGACTAAAAGTAGACAAAAGTATTGGGACACTTAGGCCGAAAACTGGACAAAAGTATTGGGACACTTAGGCCAAAAACTGGACAAAAGTATTGGGACACTTGGGACTACAACTTGACAAAAGTATTGGGACACTTAGGCCGAAAACTGGACAAAAGTATTGGGACACTTGGGACTACAACTTGACAAAAGTATTGGGACACTTAGGACTAAAAGTAGACAAAAGTATTGGGACACTTAGGCCGAAAACTGGACAAAAGTATTGGGACACTTAGGCCGAAAACTGGACAAAAGTATTGGGACACTTAGGCCGAAAACTGGACAAAAGTATTGGGACACTTGGGACTACAACTTGACAAAAGTATTGGGACACTTAGGACTAAAAGTAGACAAAAGTATTGGGACACTTAGGCCGAAAACTGGACAAAAGTATTGGGACACTTAGGCCGAAAACTGGACAAAAGTATTGGGACACTTGGGACTACAACTTGACAAAAGTATTGGGACACTTAGGACTAAAAGTAGACAAAAGTATTGGGACACTTAGGCCGAAAACAGGACAAAAGTATTGGGACACTTAGGCCGAAAACTGGACAAAAGTATTGGGACACTTGGGACTACAACTTGACAAAAGTATTGGGACACTTAGGACTAAAAGTAGACAAAAGTATTGGGACACTTAGGCCGAAAACTTGCCAAAAGTATTGGGACACTTGGGACTAAAACTGGACAAAAGTATTGGGACACTTAGGACTAGCACCTGCCAAATACGCGGGCCCGACCAACGCTGCTTGCAGCTTTAATTGAATTAGTTATTTTTCATCACAATTATAATCACACAAAAACTTTAAAAAAAATGTAAAAGACCCTATTAAGTTCAAATCACATGCCAGAAACAAGAAACGTGCGCAATCTATACGCTCAAAGACACGCCCACCTCCGTGTTGAACGTCGCCGCCGTGTGGAGGAAGAGCTCGCAGATCTCGTGCATCCCGTCCGTGTCGCACGTGGAGTTTTCCAGACAGGAGAAGAAGCCGCAGCCCACCGCCACGGCGCCATTCAGGCATCGCGCCACGTCGGCTGCGTCAGCGCCGCAAAAAACACCAAAACGCACGTTTTTTTTAGTTTAAAAGTACAAGTACACCCAAAACCTCCATGGACCTTCATGTCAGATTCAGTGAAAAATAGAAACGAGATGAAGTAATATTAAGTGTTCTCACCCGGGCTGTTGGAGGAGAAGCGGGCCCTGCGGGGGGCGGCCTCCTCGGGTAAGAGGTCGAAGCAAGAGGCCGAGGCGAGCACCAGGACCAGCAGCGGCGCGGCGTAGGAGGCTGACATCTTCATGAGGAGGATGGTTGCGATGAGGTGGTCTTGATGTACGCCCAGTCTTTATAGGGGGGGTCCGCTGGCCCTCCACCAATCACAGCGCAGCGCTGGCGGGTAATTGCCGACGTTACGGGACGGAAGAATGTTCGTGAGGGGAGATTGGGAACTTCCACGTCGTTGGGATTCTGCTCACGTCCGTGTGTGTGTGTGTGTGTGTGTGTGTGTGTGTGTGTGTGTGTGTACTAGAGCAGAACCACGTGCTCACTCAACACCAACACAGACCTCAATTATAAATTAAAGCTGCAAGCAGCGTTGTTCGGGCCCGCGTTTTTGGCAGGTGCTAGTCCTAAGTGTCCCAATACTTTTGTCAAGTTTTAGTCCCAAGTGTCAATACTTTTGGCCAGTGTAGGTGTCCCAATACTTTTGTCCAGTGGTAGTCCTAAGTGTCCCAATAATTTTGTTCAGTTGTAGTCCTAAGTGTCCCAATACTTTTGTCAAGTTGTTGTCCTAAGTGTCCCAATACTTTTGGCCAGTGTAAGTGTCCCAATACTTTTGTCCAGTGACAGTCCTAAGTGTCCCAATACTTTTGCCCAGTTGTAGTCCTAAGTGTCCCAATACTTTTGTCAAGTTGTAGTCCTAAGTGTCCCAATACTTTTGGCCAGTGTAAGTGTCCCAATACTTTTGTCCAGTGGTAGTCCTAAGAGTCCCAATACTTTTGTCCAGTTGTAGTCCTAAGTGTCCCAATACTTTTGTCAAGTTGTAGTCCTAAGTGTCCCAATACTTTTGGCCAGTGTAAGTGTACCAATACTTTTGTCCAGTGGTAGTCCTATGTGTCCCAATATTTTTGTCCAGTTGTAGTCCTAAGTGTCCCAATACTTTTGTCCAGTGTAAGCATCCCAATACTTTTGGCCAGTGGTAGTCCTATGTGTCCCAATACTTTGGTCCAGTTGTAGTCCTAAGTGTCCCAATAGTTTTGTCCAGTGTAGGTGTCCTAATACTTTTTTCCAGTGGTTGTCCTAAGTGTCCCAATACTTTTGTCAAGTTTAAGCCACAAGTGTCCCAATACTTTAGGCAAGTTTTAGCCACAAGTGTCCCAATACTTTTGACCAGTGTAAGTGTCCCAATACTTTTGTCCAGTGGTAGTAATAAGTTTCCCAATACTGTTGTCTACTTGTAGTCGTAAGTGTCCCAATACTTTTGTGAAGTTGTAGTCCCAAGTGTCCCAATACTTTTGTCCATTTTTCGGCTTAAGTGTCCCAATACTTTTGTCTAGTGTACCTACCTAGTCTGCATTGTGTGGGCACGCTGGTGCATCCTGCTTGTAAGCAGCCATCTTACAAAAACAGCAGCGCAGCATCATCAGCGCAGCGGTTGTTTGAAGGCTCATAAAATCAAAACCGGAGCAGTTATAAAAAAAGCGCTTCTGTTGTTGTAATCACAAGGGTTCAATGTCTCCTGTGTTAGTTTGAAGGCGAAACGACAAACGCGCTCAGAGGAGTTTGTTTTTGAAGGAAGGTGACCGGTTTTAAAAAAAGATCTGTTTTGAAGGGGGAATAGCAAACTTCCTGTTGATTTTTGCTGGGGGTTGTCAATTTATGAAATGTATGTCTAAGTGAGACCTACATAGAGGTTTTTGTTTCATGTCTCTCCGACCTTCCCAGGGAGAGTTACAGGCAGTTTTGTCAGTTTTTTCATCCGAGGAGCAGTTTTTTGTGCGTTTCATTAAAAAATTGCGCTAGAGCACAATTTTGAGATTTGGGGTTAGGTTTTTTTTTTTAGATCGCAATGTTTGCCAGTCCTGATGTGTGCGTTCAGTTTGGTGAGTTTTGAAGCATGTTAAGGGGGTCAAAATACAGCTCAAAGAGGCAAAAGTTACTGTTTTTAGTACTTTTTTGTCTTGAAGGGGGAATTGCCAACTTCCTGTTGATTTTTGCCCGAGAATATACTATTATGAAATGTAGGTCTAAGTCACACCTACATAAAGGTTTTTGTTTCATGTCTCTCCGACCTTCCTAGTGGGAGTTACAGGCAGTCTAGTTTTTTTTTTTTTCGTAGGGGGCGCTAGAGCGCAATTTTGAGTTTTGTGGTTCGGTTTTTTCTTAAAAAGGCAATTTTCGCAGGTCCTGATGTGTGGGTCAAATATGGTGAGTTTTGAAGCATGTTAAGTGGGTCAAATTACAGTTTAAAGTGGTGGCGGAAGAATAAAGAATGATAAAACCTTACAAATTCAATAGGTCCTTATGTCCCATTGCATAAGGACTCCCTGTGGGAGTCCTTATGCAATGGGCCATGCGGGCCCTAACTATAACATTTACACTAGTAAACTAATACAATGTTTTTCAACCTTTTTAGGCCAAAGCACATTTTTTGCGTTGAAAAACTCCGGAGGCACACCACCAGCAGAAATCATTAAAAAACTAAACTCAGTTGACAATAAAAAGTGTTGGATATGACTTTAAAGCATAACCAAGCATGCATCACTATAGCTCTTGTCTCAAAGTAGGTGTACTGTCACCACCTGTCACATCACTCCATGACAGGGGTGGGCAATTAATTTTGACCGGGGGCCGCATGAGCAACCCCGAGCACTGCTGGAGGGCCACATCGACAATATTTCAATTCCATCCATCCATCCATCTTCTTCCGCTTATCCGAGGTCGGGTCGCGGGGGCAGCAGCTTAAGCAGGGAAGCCCAGACTTTCCTCTCCCCAGCCACTTCGTCCAGCTCCTCCCGGGGGATCCCGAGGCGTTCCCAGGCCAGCCGGGAGAGATAGTCTTCCCAGCGTGTCCTGGGTCTTCCCCGTCGGACGTGCCCGAAACACCTTCCTAGGGAGGCGTTCGGGTGGCATCCTGACCAGATGCCCGAACCACCTCATCTGGCTCCTCTCGATGTGGAGGAGCAGCGGCTTTACTTTGAGCTCCCCCCGAATGACAGAGCTTCTCACCCTATCTCTAAGGGAGAGCCCCTCCACCCGGCGGAGGAAACTCATTTCGGCCGCTTGTACCCTTGATCTTGTCCTTTCGGTCATGACCCAAAGCTCATGACCATAGGTGAGGATGGGAACGTAGATCGACCGGTAAATCGAGAGCTTTGCCTTCTGGCTCAGCTCCTTCTTCACCACAACGGATCGATACAGCGTCCGCATTACTGAAGACGCCGCACCGATCCGCCTGTCGATCTCACGATCCACTCTTCCCCCACTCGTGAACAAGACTCCGAGGTACTTGAACTCCTCCACTTGGGGCAAGATCTCCTCCCCAACCCGGAGATGGCACTCCACCCTTTTCCGGGAGAGAACCATGGACTCGGACTTGGAGGTGCTGATTCCCATCCCAGTCGCTTCACACTCGGCTGCGAACCGATCCAGTGAGAGCTGAATATCTTGGCCGGAGGAAGCCATCAGGACCACATCATCTGCAAATAGCAGAGACCTAATCCTGCAGCCACCAAACCAGATCCCCTCAACGCCTTGACTGCGCCTAGAAATTCTGTCCATATAGGTTATGAACAGAATCGGTGACAAAGGGCAGCCTTGGCTTTCGATTCAATTTTGCTCAATATTATTTTTGATATACCATAAGATAATTAATAATAATAATAATAATTTCATTTAACATAACTTAACTTGGGCTTCACGGTGGCAGAGGGGTTAGTGCATCTGCCTCACAATACGAAGGTCCTGAGTAGTCTTGGGTTCAATCCCGGGCTCGGGATCTTTCTGTGTGGAGTTTGCATGTTCTCCCCGTGACTGCGTGGGTTCCCTCCGGGTACTCCGGCTTCCTCCCACTTCCAAAGACATGCACCTGGGGATAAGTTGATTGGCAACACTAAATTGGCCCTAGTGTGTGGATGTGAGTGTGAATGTTGTCTGTCTATCTGTGTTGGCCCTGCGATGAGGTGGCGACTTGTCCAGGGTGTACCCCGCCTTCCGCCCGATTGTAGCTGAGATAGGCTCCAGCGCCCCCCGCGACCCCAAAGGGAATAAGCGGTAGAAAATGGATGGATGGATAACTTAACTTTATACAAAAGCAGATTGCTTTTGATGGATTTATTTTTAACACTGTCTTACACAACACTTCCTGATGTATAATACAATGCAAAAATCTCAATTTCTGCACATGGTTAATTTCTGTCACTTTATCCTGCATCCTCTTTAAAAGTCCAACATTTTCCCCCGTCAGATTTGGACAACCATCTGTTGTCACACCCGCCAGCTTGTCCCATTTCAGTCCTAACATGTCCAAACACGCATTTACCTCTGTGAACAAGTCATTACCTGTGATTGTCCCTTTAATTGACTGCATGGCTGCCAGCTCCTCCGTGATTTGAAAGTCTGCAGTTATCCCACGTAAGAAGATGAGCAGCTGGGCGGTGTCACGTACATCGCAGCTCTCAACCAAAGCCAGCGAAAAACAGTCAAAGTCGGCCAGTTCTGTTCTTAAATAAATAAATGATAAATGGGTTGTACTTGTATAGCGCTTTTCTACCTTCAAGGTACTCAAAGCGCTTTGACACTACTTCCACATTTACCCATTCACACACACATTCACACACTGATGGAGGGAGCTGCCATGCAAGGCGCTAACCAGCACCCATCAGGAGCAAGGGGTGAAGTGTCTTGCTCAGGACACAACGGACATGACGAGGTTGGTACTAGGTGGGGATTGAACCAGGGACCCTCGGGTTGCGTACGGCCACTCTACCACTGCGCCACACCGTCCCTCAGCTGAAGCTCCAAGCTTCCAGCGATGGTTTCCACCCGCCTCGTTACAGTGCGTCGGGAGAGTGACACGTTCTCAAATGCACCCCTCTTCTCCGGGCATATCAGCACAACAGAGTCCAATAAGCACTCCTTAATAAACTCTCCGTCAGAAAACGCCTTACTTTTTCTGGCGATTTTGTGAGAAATGACGAAACTTGTCCTGGTGGCTGCATCTCTGGGGGTGTGAAATTTGGCAAAAAGTCCTTGTTGGGTTTGCAGTTTTACCATCAACGCATCAGCCTACCTTGCGCGCTCTTCATCAGACAGATTCCGGTATTTGTCTTCGTGCTTTGTCGTCTAGTGGCGATTCAAATGATATTCTTTAAACACAGCAACCTGTGTACCACAATTTAATTTCTGTAAAGAAATACTTGGCAGTCCATGTCTTGTTGGAAACACGCCATTCGTCATCAACTTTTCTTTTTTTAGCGTCTCGGGGATAACCGGGCATCACTTGTCGCTGTGCACCTTCACTCACAGGTTACACACGGACATACGTCCATAAATAACACTTTTCAAAATAAAAGCAGCACAGTTGTATTGCACGCACGACATAGATGTTTTTTTAAATTTATTTTGTAATTTATGATTGGCCTCACGCGGGCCGGACAGGGACGCACAAAGGGCCGCAGAATGCCCAGGTCTGGTGTATAGTGTAAGTCAGTGTATATTATATAGTGTGTATAGTGTAAGTCAGTGTATATTATATAGTGTGTATAGTGTAAGTCAGTGTATATAATATAGTGTGTATAGTGTAAGTCAGTGTATATAATAAAGTGTGTATAGTGTAAATCAGTGTATATAATATAGTGTGTATAGTGTAAGTCAGTGTATATAATAAAGTGTGTATAGTGTAAATCAGTGTATATAATATAGTGTGTATAGTGTAAGTCAGTGTATATAATAAAGTGTGTATAGTGTAAATCAGTGTATATAATAGTGTGTATAGTGTAAATCAGTGTATATAATAAAGTGTGTATAGTGTAAATCAGTGTATATAATATAGGGTGTATAGTGTAAATCAGTGTATATAATATAGTGTGTATAGTGTAAATCAGTGTATATAATATAGTGTGTATAGTGTAAGTCAGTGTATATAATATAGTGTGTATAGTGTAAGTCAGTGTATATAATAAAGTGTGTATAGTGTAAGTCAGTGTATATAATATAGTGTGTATAGTGTAAGTCAGTGTATATAATATAGTGTGTATAGTGTAAGTCAGTGTATATAATAAAGTGTGTATAGTGTAAGTCAGTGTATATAATATAGTGTGTATAGTGTAAGTCAGTGTATATAATAAAGTGTGTATAGTGTAAATCAGTGTATATAATATAGTGTGTATAGTATAAATCAGTGTATATAATATAGTGTGTATAGTGTAAGTCAGTGTATATAATAAAGTGTGTATAGTGTAAATCAGCGTATATAATAGTGTGTATAGTGTAAATCAGTGTATATAATATAGTGTGTATAGTGTAAATCAGTGTATATAATATAGTGTAAGTCAGTGTATATAATAAAGTGTGTATAGTGTAAATCAGCGTATATAATAGTGTGTATAGTGTAAATCAGTGTATATAATATAGTGTGTATAGTGTAAGTCAGTGTATATAATATAGTGTGTATAGTGTAAGTCAGTGTATATAATAAAGTGTGTATAGTGTAAGTCAGTGTATATAATATAGTGTGTATAGTGTAAGTCAGTGTATATAATATAGTGTGTATAGTGTAAGTCAGTGTATATAATAAAGTGTGTATAGTGTAAGTCAGTGTATATAATATAGTGTGTATAGTGTAAGTCAGTGTATATAATAAAGTGTGTATAGTGTAAATCAGTGTATATAATATAGTGTGTATAGTATAAATCAGTGTATATAATATAGTGTGTATAGTGTAAGTCAGTGTATATAATAAAGTGTGTATAGTGTAAATCAGCGTATATAATAGTGTGTATAGTGTAAATCAGTGTATATAATATAGTGTGTATAGTATAAATCAGTGTATATAATATAGTGTAAGTCAGTGTATATAATAAAGTGTGTATAGTGTAAATCAGCGTATATAATAGTGTGTATAGTGTAAATCAGTGTATATAATATAGTGTGTATAGTGTAAATCAGTGTATATAATAAAGTGTGTATAGTGTAAATCAGCGTATATAATAGTGTGTATAGTGTAAATCAGTGTATATAATATAGTGTGTATAGTGTAAATCAGTGTATATAATAAAGTGTGTATAGTGTAAATCTGTGTATATAATATAGTGTGTATAGTGTAAATCAGTGTATATAATATAGTGTGTATAGTGTAAGTCAGTGTATATAATATAGTGTGTATAGTGTAAATCAGTGTATATAATAAAGTGTGTATAGTGTAAATCAGTGTATATAATAAAGTGTGTATAGTGTAAATCCGTGTATATAATCAAGTGTGTATAGTGTAAATCCGTGTATATAATATAGTGTGTATAGTGTAAATCAGGGTATATAATATAGTGTATATAGTGTAAATCAGTGTATATAATATAGTGTGTATAGTGTAAATCCGTGTCTATAATATAGTGTATATAGTGTAAATCAGTGTATATAATAAAGTGTGTATAGTGTAAATCAGTGTATATAATAAAGTGTGTTGAAAGTTGTAGTGTTCTCATCACCTTTGATATTTTGAAGTATCAGAGAGGTCATGTGACCAGTGACGGTGGCGAGGGTCTGTGTGGAAAAAGTGTCTTATCAGCGTGTACAACAGGAAGTAGTGACCTCAGGTCAACCATGTAGATAACCATCTCTTACACTCATTAACTTCTACACACACACACACACACACACACACACACACACACACACACACACACACACACACACACACACACACACACACACACACACACACACACACACACACACACACGACCAGCGTATCATGTCACTAATGTACTTTGGAAAAAAGCAACTTTTAATGAGCAGGACCCTTCACAATAAAAGCACCGTTGGTGTATTTAGAACTCCAGGTCCCAACCAGACTCCTCGTCAGGAGGCTCCTCCGTGTCCGCGGGGAAGTCGTCAAAGTTGCTGTGGTCCAGTGGGCCGTCCACCTGGCGGGGGGGGAGGGACACACACGTCAACATGGCGGCAGTCATTGACGCCAGCTGACCTCGCTCACCCTGGGCGTGAACGGCGAGTCCATGGTGCCTTGGCGGAGGCCCTCCCAGTTGAAGCCCTCGAACCACCTGAATGGAGGACGGAGGTGTCGCCATGACAACCGTGACTACTCTCACTGGGTCGGAGTGTCACGTGACTCACTTGTGCTTCTGGATGTCCTTCACGCCGTTCTTCTGGTTGCCCAGACGCTCAGACGGGTTGTCCCTAACACACACACACACACACACACACACACGCACACACACACACATTGCATGATGATGTCACATGGAAGGGGCAGGGCTTATGACCACATTGGTCAATGTAATTATATAATACAGGTACTAATACTGTACTGTATTATTATGACCCTCTTGGTCAACGTTAGTGATGGGTTGATGAGGCGTCATGAAGCGTTTCGACACATTGCAAAACTGTATTGATACTGTGTCGATACTGTGTCACTAAATACTGACATCTGCTGGACATTAAAAATCCCTACAGGCAACCTATGGACCGACTCAACTGACACTGATTTGATGCCCTAGTACAGGGGTCACCAACCTTTTTGAAACCAAAAACTACTTCTTGGGTTCTGATTAATGCGAAGGGCTACCAGTTTGATACACACTTAAATAAATAAATATATTGTCATTTGTAAGTTACACGTAAGTGTGATTCAAACAAGAATAGCTAAATAAATAAATGTATATATATAAAAAATGGGTATTTCTGTCTGTCAGTCCGTTGTACATTTTTTTTCCCTTTTACGGAAGGTTTTTTCTAGAGAATAAATGATGAAAAAAACACTTAATTGAACGGTTTAAAAGAGGAGAAAACACGAAAAAAATTAAAATAAAATTTTGAAACATAGTTTATCTTTAATTTCGACTCTTTAAAATTCAAAATTCAACCGACAAAAAGAAGAGAAAAACTAGCTAATTTGAATCTTTTTGAAAAAATTAAAAAAATAATTTATGGAACATCATTAGTCATTTTTCCTGATTAAGATACATTTTAGAATTGTGATGACATGTTTTAAATTGGTTAAAATCCAATCTGCACTTTGTCAGAATATTTAACAAATTGGACCAAGCTATATTTCTAACAAAGACAAATCAGTATTTCTTCTAGATTTTCCAGAACGAAAATTTCAAAAGAAATTCAAAATACTTTGAAATTAGATTTAAATTTGATTCTACAGATTTTCTAGATTTGCCAGAATAATTGTTTTGAATTTTAATCATAGTAAGTTTGAAGAAATATTTCACAAATATTCTTCGTCGAAAAAACAGAAGCTAAAATATTTATTATTCTTTACAATGAAAAAAAAAAAAAATTTACTTGAACATTGATTTAAATTGTCAGGAAAGAAGAGGAAGACATTTAAAAGGTAAAAAGGTATATTTGTTTAAAAATCCTAAAATCATTTTTAAGGTTGTATTTTTTTCTCTAAAATTGTATTTCTAAAAGTAATAAGAAGCAAAGTAAAACAAATAAATGAATTTATTTAAACAAGTGAAGACCAAGTCTTTAAAATATTTTCATGGATTTTCAAATTCTATTTGAGTTTTGTCTCTTTTAGAATTAAAAATGTCAAGCAAAGCGAGACCAGCTTGCTAGTAAATAAATAAAATTTAAAAAATAGAGGCAGCTCACTGGTAAGTGCTGCTCTTTGAGCTATTTTTAGAACAGGCCAGCGGGCGACTCATCTGGTCCTTACGGGCTACCTGGTGCCCGCGGGCACCGCGTTGGTGACCCCTGCCCTAGTATATACAATAATATAAACCAAGTCATTGTATTTCATTTAGGATTATTTAATATCTTCATTTAAATAAAATATATTTTTATCTTTTTTAGATACAGTCAATAAATAATGTGAACATGTATCATAACATGGACATCTAAGAGAACGTGTTGTGGATGATTGTGGACTGGGAATTTTTTTAATTTTATTTTTTTACACATTTTTATAAAAATAAAAAGTTTTTCCAAGGTATTACATTTTAGACGATTTCTCTTCTTAGTTATTATTTCTCCGGCTGTAGAAAAGACACGCTCACAGGGCACAGAGGAGGCGTCAGTGCGACACAGTTCGCGTATCGGTCACGTGACCAAAACAGCTCATGATCGGTCACGTGACTTTCTAAAAGCGGTTTTGCTCTATGAGCTCGACGCATGCGCCGATGCATCGGTGTTGCCGGACCCATCACTAGTCAACGTTATTATACAATACAGGTACTAGTACTGTACTGTATTATGACCCTGTCAGTCAATGTATTATATAATACAGGTACTAGTACTGTACTGTATTATGTAGCAGGACCTGCAGAGTCGTTTGATGAGGTTGGCGGCGCTCTTGGTGATCTTCTTGGGGAACTCCACCATGTCGATGCCCCGCAGGATGATGTTGTACGTCTTCATCGGGTCGGAACCAGAAAACGGCGGACTGGAGGACGAGGAAAGGGAGCAGGATTGGCGTGTGGCGGGCAGAAAGCGGCGTGGCGGCGACACACCTCCCACTGAGCAGCTCGAAGATGAGGATTCCCAGCGACCAGCAGTCGGCCGAGCTGTCGTGACCTTTGTTCAGGATGATCTCGGGGGCCACGTACTCGGGGGTCCCGCAGAAGGTCCACGTCTTCTTGCCCAGACCCACCTTCTTGGCGAAGCCAAAGTCCACCTGCGCCGCACAGACACGCCGTCACTTCTCGGGACACGATCCCCGCGGTGGGCGGAGCCTCACCAGCTTGGCGTAGCCTCTGTGGTCCAGGATGATGTTCTCAGGCTTCAGGTCTCGGTAGATGATCCCTCGGGTGTGCAGCTCTGCCAGGGCCTCGATGACGCACGCCGTGTAGAACCTGGTGGTCCCGTCGTCAAACGATTCCCTGCGGGCGCATGGAGGTTGCCATGGCAACATTTTAGTCATTTCTTGTCGAACAGCAATTTGAGTCTATGTGCTTCTTATGCGCCTTATGTTGTATTGCTGCACCTTATGTTGTATTGCTGCACCTTATGTTGTATTGCTGTATTGCTGCACCTTATGTTGTATTGCTGCGCCTTATGTTGTATTGCTGCGCCTTATGTTGTATTGCTGCACCTTATGTTGTATTGCTGCGCCTTATGTTGTATTGCTGCGCCTTATGTTGTATTGCTGCACCTTATGTTGTTTTGCTGTATTGCTGCACCTTATGTTGTATTGCTGCGCCTTATGTTGTATTGCTGCGCCTTAACTGCCTGGGCCTGTTCCAGGCCTCAGAGTTCAAACCCCTATGTTGTATTTTGGGGGTCCCAAAAAATGAAATGTGTAAATTGTCTCTCTAGCACCACCTTTAAAATGATCAAATAAGCCCCTCCTACCAGTTTCATGTATCAACATGAAAATGGCAGGAGACTCTACTACAGGGCCGGCCCGTGGCATAGGCCGTATAGGCAAATGCTAAGGGCGCCGTCCATCAGGGGGCGCCACGCCAGTGCCACAAATGTTGGAGAAAAAAAAAAAAAGTTGGTACTATTATTTCTAAATACAAAAAATAATCCCACGTTAATTAAAATGCAAAGTAAAGCCTATATAATAGAAATATTATTTGTTACAACATTACGCCCCCCCCCCCCCCCCGCCCCCTCCCTTCCCGTATCATGACTCTTTTTGGACGTCACCACATCAAAAAATCAACACAAGATGTCAAAACGGCCAAAACTGTCAGGTGCCCAGGGAAGAAAAAAGAGAAAAGAAGAGGAGGAGAAACGAGAAAAGACAGAGGTAGCAGGTAGGTAACGTTAGCCTACATGAAATTATTTGTCTGTTACAGAATGTGATAGTAACCTGGCTTTTTAGCATTAAGCTAATGTTACATGATTCGGCAATTGCTAATCAATAAATAGCTAGTTCTGTTTTAACGTCGGGTTAATATTGTGGAGGGGGCTAAATTGTTATGGAAAATAATAATGTAACGTTAGGTAATTACAGTACTCCCACCTTACATTCCTCAGGGACATTTGTATTACCGGTAGATCTTTTAAGCAGGTGTTTTTTGTTTACATTGTTATTGCCTTCTGGTTAGCTAATGTTTGCCCTGCAGGTAATAGTCACTTTTCCACCCCTTTATATATTAGGTATAGTTGTAAGCCTAGTTGTTAAAGTGCACATCATTAATGTAAATTAAGCAATATGTATGTAAAAAATATTGTATTTCATATATTCATTTTTTATTTTTTGCATTCATTTATTTATTCATATTTTTTTATATCTTGTTAACTATTCTGATTGTTAATTTGCTTTATTTAAGTTAAAAAAAAGGTCAAAGACAAAGCTATTTGGTTTCTTGTGAGTATATACACTTCACTGCTGATGTGGGGGGGCGCCACCTAAAATCTTGCCTAGGGCGCCAGATTGGTTAGGGCCGGGCCTGCTCTACTATCTATCTATCATGACGGAACACACGTAAAAAAAAGGGGTTCTAACGAACAGTGTGTATATATATATATATATATATATATATATATATATATATATATATATATATATATATATATATATATATATATATATATATACACATATATGTTTACATATATATACAAATATATACATAAATATATGATTACATATATATACACACACATACACACATACATATATATATATATATATATATATATATATATATATATATATATATATATATATATATTATATATACATATACATATATATCTTGCTTTTTGTCTTCCATTTTTCGGCAAAAAAAGGGGTTGTACTCCTAACAAACTCCTCCTACATGTATACATATATGTATGTATACAAATATATACTTTTTTTTGCGGAAAAATGGAAGACGAAAAGCAAGACATGTATATATATATATATACATACGGACGGCGTGGCGAAGTTGGTAGAGTGGCCGTGCCAGCAATCGGAGGGTTGCTGGTTACTGGGGTTCAATCCCCACCTTCTACCATCCTAGTCACGTCCTTTGTGTCCTTGGGCAAGACACTTCACCCCTTGCTCCTGATGGGTGCTGGTTAGCGCCTTGCATGGCAGCTCCCTCCATCAGTGTGTGAATGTGTGTGTGTGAATGGGTGAATGTGGAAATACTGTCAAAGCGCTTTGAGTACCTTGAAGGTAGAAAAGCGCTATACAAGTATAACCCATTTATTTATTATATATATGTATACATATCTTGCTTTTCTTTACTCTTTTTTTTGCCGAAAAATGGAAGGCGAAAAGCAAGATATGTACAATATATATATATATATATACATATCGTACTGTATTTGTATATATATATATATAAATTGTCGGAGGCAGATATTTACATATATCCGAATTTTAGTGTTACTTATTTTATTTCATAGTCATATTTGAAAACAGCTCGTGTTTTCCATTTATTCTCTTTCTGTTTCTCTGCAAGTAAACTGTGTGTGTTAACCTTGAGTTCTTTGGAATGTGTTTTGACTAGCATTTGTTTTGTCTACAGAGAAGGGACAAGAGAGAGGGTTTTGGGGTTGGGAAGGAAGACCATTTTTGGCGGCGCAATAGAATGTTCTATAGGCGAGACCGGTCTCAAAAAGTATATTTGCAAAGCTTTGAAAATATACAACAAAATACCTATTCTGTCTCTGGTGGTTTTTTTCAACTCAGCTTTAAGTGTCGTAAACAATTTGGGAGCGACTTGTGACTTGAATTCCCTGGGAGGAACAACTGGTCCAAAACGCAACAATATATATATATACAGGTAAAAGCCAGTAAATTAGAATATTTTGAAAAACTTGATTTATTTCAGTAATTGCATTCAAAAGGTGTAACTTGTACATTATATTTATTCATTGCACACAGACTGATGCATTCAAATGTTCATTTCATTTAATTTTGATGATTTGAAGTGGCAACAAATGAAAATCCAAAATTCCGTGTGTCACAAAATTAGAATATTACTTAAGGCTAATACAAAAAAGGGATTTTTAGAAATGTTGGCCAACTGAAAAGTATGCAAATGAAAAATATGAGCATGTACAATACTCAATACTTGGTTGGAGCTCCTTTTGCCTCAATTACTGCGTTAATGCGGCGTGGCATGGAGTCGATGAGTTTCTGGCACTGCTCAGGTGTTATGAGAGCCCAGGTTGCTCTGATAGTGGCCTTCAACTCTTCTGCGTTTTTGGGTCTGGCATTCTGCATCTTCCTTTTCACAATACCCCACAGATTTTCTATGGGGCTAAGGTCAGGGGAGTTGGCGGGCCAATTTAGAACAGAAATACCATGGTCCGTAAACCAGGCACGGGTAGATTTTGCGCTGTGTGCAGGCGCCAAGTCCTGTTGGAACTTGAAATCTCCATCTCCATAGAGCAGGTCAGCAGCAGGAAGCATGAAGTGCTCTATAACTTGCTGGTAGACAGCTGCGTTGACCCTGGATCTCAGGAAACAGAGTGGACCGACACCAGCAGATGACATGGCACCCCAAACCATCACCCAACCATGCAAATTTTGCATTTCCTTTGGAAATCGAGGTCCCAGAGTCTGGAGGAAGACAGGAGAGGCACAGGATCCACGTTGCCTGAAGTCTAGTGTAAAGTTTCCACCATCAGTGATGGTTTGGGGTGCCATGTCATCTGCTGGTGTCGGTCCACTCTGTTTCCTGAGATCCAGGGTCAACGCAGCCGTCTACCAGCAAGTTTTAGAGCACTTCATGCTTCCTGCTGCTGACCTGCTCTATGGAGATGGAGATTTCAAGTTCCAACAGGACTTGGCGCCTGCACACAGCGCAAAATCTACCCGTGCCTGGTTTACGGACCATGGTATTTCTGTTCTAAATTGGCCCGCCAACTCCCCTGACCTTAGCCCCATAGAAAATCTGTGGGGTATTGTGAAAAGGAAGATGCAGAATGCCAGACCCAAAAACGCAGAAGAGTTGAAGGCCACTATCAGAGCAACCTGGGCTCTCATAACACCTGAGCAGTGCCAGAAACTCATCGACTCCATGCCACGCCGCATTAACGCAGTAATTGAGGCAAAAGGAGCTCCAACCAAGTATTGAGTATTGTACGTGCTCATATTTTTCATTTTCATACTTTTCAGTTGGCCAACATTTCTAAAAATCCCTTTTTTGTATTAGCCTTAAGTAATATTCAAATTTTGTGACACACGGAATTTTGGATTTTCATTTGTTGCCACTTCAAATCATCAAAATTAAATGAAATAAACATTTGAATGCATCAGTCTGTGTGCAATGAATAAATATAATGTACAAGTTACACCTTTTCAATGCAATTACTGAAATAAATCAAGTTTTTCAAAATATTCTAATTTACTGGCTTTTACCTGTATATATATATATATATATATATATACACATATATATATATATATATATATATATACATATATATATATATATACACACATATATATATATATACATATATATATATATATATATATACATACATATCGTACTATATTTGTATATATACATATATGTATACATGTAGGAGGAGTTCGTTAGGAGTACAACCCCTTTTTTTCGCTGAAAAATGGAAGGCAAAAAGCAAGATATATATATATATATATATATGACTTCTACCGTGTTTATTTCCATGACAACCTCCGTAACATTTTGTAATCAATCAGAAATATCAAACAAACACATAAGTGTGGAGAGTGTTTTGCATTTTTCCCATCATGCTTTGTAACATATTTAAATGGGGGGGGGTGTAGTTTTGAATTTGTTTATGGTAAATGAGTAGTTGTTGTTTTATTTATAATGTCCACAAAGTTCAGTGACCATGTCTGTTGACATTTTGTGTCGGTTGGATTTTTTTTTTTTGTTGCACCATGACTAGGGAAGGTTATTTACATTAGGTCATATAAGTAAATAATGCGTTTGATTTTACAGAGAATGTAATTTAAGGTGATTGACTTGACAAACTCATACTGTCTGCCAATTGAAGGCAAAATTCAGCATTAAACTTTTCAGACTTTTGAAATGAAAGCAGTTCCCTGAGGGCTCGGTTCCTTAATAGCTGATGACATCTTGCAGACTCATGTGAAGACACCGGGGGGGCTGCACTGCACCCCTTGGCCGGAATTTGGACACCCCTGATTGAGACCAAATGGTCGTGGTTAAAATGACAGATACTACAAATATAGGTGATGATCAAATTTGCCTTCTCTGTAACCTGACGTTATTTGAGACCTTAGATGTGGCTGGACATTACTTTATCAAATAGGAAAAATTCCAAAACAAGGTCCTAAAACGGCGCTCTGGACACGCTCGGCGCCGCTCACCTGTCTCGTAGCACCGTCCACAGCTCGCCGCCGAGACACGCCTCCAGCAGCATGTACAAGTACTTGGGGTCCCGGAAGGTCCGGTACAACCTGCGTCACACAAATAACCCTCTCATAACCTTCTCGGTGGACGGCGTCCCGCTATGTGTGATCATGTGACCTGATGATGAAGGGGCTGTGGACCTCCATCATGATGCGGCGCTCCGACAGGATGTGGCCCTGCTGGCTGGTGTCCAGGATGTGACGCTTCTTTAGAACCTTGAGGGCGAACGAGCGTCCGGCCTGGTTCCTCAGCTGCACCTGAACGCACAACGTCAGCGGCGTCAGAGCGGCCCCTGCTCGTCATGGCGTGCGCTCGCCCACCAGCTCCACGCGGCTGAAGCCCCCCATGCCGAGGGTGCAGACCACGCTGAAGTCCCCCAGCGTCACGTTGGAGAAGAAGTCGTCCTCCGCCTGGCGCCTGCGGGAACAGACTCTGGATGTTTCTGAAGAAGGTGCATCAACAATGGCCGCCACTCACTTGGCCTTGACCTCGTCGTCTTCGCTCTGCTTGTTGTTGACCTCCTCCAGGCCGCCAATCAGCTGCTTGAAGGACCTGCGGCACACGGCGCCGTCACACCCGCACCTCAGAAGAAGATCAACACCACGCCACTCACTCTCTGTCCACCACCAGACACGTGACGTCACCGATGGCGTTCACGCTGGCGGTGCGGACGTCCTCGCTGCAACAAATAAACAAAAGGCCTGAAGTTCCACAGTCTGACCTCATCCGTGTGTGCGCCATGTCAATGTGTGTGCGCTAGAGATGCGCGGATAGGCAATTATTTCATCCGCAACCGCATCACAAAAGTCGTCAACCATCCGCCATCCACCCGAACTAACATTTAATCAAAACCGCACCCGCCCGCCATCCGCCACCCGATCGTTGTTATATATCTAATATAGACGATGCAAGGCATTAGTGAGGTTATAAAGCTTTTGCCTGTTAAAGAAAGGAGACTGATCCAATTCAGCAGAGACGTTCAATGCGTGCCACGCTGTCACGGCCCAGACGCACACCAGTGCGCAATCATCTGGGAGCGGCGCTGAGCGCACCTCCAAGCGCGTGGAGGTGCGATGTCCCTCGCACCCGCGGCGGCTCTCCCCGGGCTCGCGCCCGAGGCTTCAGCGTGCACCGCGGCGGCCATCCTACTCGTCGCGGCAGGTAAGCTGCGTGGGCGGAGCGCGCGGAGTGACCCCTGTTACGAGCCCCCGGCCACGGTGGTGGCGGGCAGGTAAGCTGCTTACCTGCTGCGTGTGACGCCGGCCGCAACGAAGGCGGACGAGGCGGGGTGGTTTCGGTGCGGTGGGCGCGGTGGGCGCGGTGGTGACCCTGGACGTGCGTCGGGCCCTTCTCGCGGATCACCTCAGCTACGGCTCCCGGTGGGGCCCTCTCGGGGGAAGGGGCCTCGGTCCCGGACCCCAGCGAGGCGTCCCTTCTCTTTTTTTTTTTCTTCTTCTGTTGTGGCATATGCAGCAGGTGCCTGCTCGTTTTTCGTATGTGGGTAACAACATTTAACTATGTATATATATTTCCGAATTGGTTTAACTGCCACCCGCCTGAATCTATTTAAAATCTAATTTTTTTAAATTTCAACCACCCGACCCGACCCGACCCGCGGATAAAATCTAATTTTTTTTTATTTCAACCGCCCGAACCGCGGATAATCCGCGGACTCCGCGGTTGTGTCCGCAAACCGCGCATCTCTAGTGTGCGCCATGTCGGTGTGTGTGCGTCACCCTTTCAGCGCCTGCTCGCCGAACCAGTCCCCTTTGGACAAGGTCTTCACCGGCGCCTGCTCGCCACTGGAGGCGCTTTGCTGCGATACGTTGACCTTTCAGGGGGAGGAAGGACACGCCATCACTCTCCACGTGGAGCCAGGAGCAGGAAGGAGGAGGAGGAGGAGGCACACCTCACCTGACCCTCACTGATGATGAAGAAGGTGTCTCCTGTGGCACCTTGGCGGATGATGTAGTCGCCATCGTTGTAGTGGGTCTGATACATACACACACACACACACACACACACACACACACACACACACACACACACACACACACGCAGTGTAACATGACCATGTGACAATGTGTGAGGCAGGTTGACACTCACCTCCTCCAGAACATCAGCCAGCTTGCTGAGAACGTCCTCTGTGAGACTCTGGAAAGATGGAACGCTAGCAGCAAAGGAGCAATGGCATTAGGTGATGTCATGTGATGTCATAAGATGTCATGTGATGTCATTGGATGTCATGCGACGTCATAAGATGTCATTTGAGTTTTTGTGATGTCATGTGATGTAATATGATGTCACTGGATGTCATGTTATGTCATTGGATATCATGCGACGTCATAAGATGTCATCGTTGTAACTTATGGGTTATATAGTTCATGTGTGATGATCATTCATAATTAATTTGCATGTTTGATTTATTGCTGATAAATTGATCTATTAATATTTACAGCTAAAAAGAGTTAAAAGGGAAATTGATTTGATTTATACATGCATTTGATATTGATTATTTGAGAAACACTGACACTGAATTGAGTTGTTTTCTACTCAATAGCCTAACAAATTTTACGGTTGCGTGGCATTGTGATGCCGGAGGTCGTCTTTTCAAGATGCAGAGGGATGTCAGGAAGCGCCTTGCAGGTGAGAATAAATGATTTATTCTAGCTGTAGAACAAAATATGCTGCGCGGTGCCCACGGCACAGAAAACAAAAGGGTAGCCAAAAGATGCTAATATCAAAAATGCAGACTATGAGCGAAACTAGGAGCGTAATTTGTTGCATGGGAGCAAACAAGACCAACAGACCGAGTGAGGCCAGCGCATAAACTAAATAGCCCTCTGATTAGTGCCCGGGCAACAGGTGCGCATCCGGAACACTAACCAGAGGCAGGTGACTGTAATCTGCCGTCATGGCAACAGAAACAAACAAACTCAAGAGGTGCTGAAAACACAAGTGAATTGAAAACAAACAGAATATGATCCGGGCAGCGGATCATAACAACAAAGGGTTAACTAAAAGACTGCATGTTCCACAATGCATTGCGGCAAACCGGATGTTAGAAAAGACCGGGAGCAGGTGCATTGTGGTTGTTGAGAATGAGGATTACGAGCCCACGGGTGATGAATGAATGACAGATAACAAGATATAAGGATCGTTTTGTACGCCATTTTTTTCTTATATAAAGTACAACTTTATTACACATTTTCGACGTCCTGTCCAATACGTTGATCGTAGTTAGTCTACAGTCATGTGACGTCATTTGAGTTTTTGTGATGTCATGTGATGTCATAAGATGTCATTGGATGTCATGTGATGTCATGTTATGTCATTGGATGTCATGTGACGTCATGTGATTCATTGGATGTCATGTGACGTCATTTGGGTTTTTGTGATGTCATGCGACATTATAAGATGTCATGTGATGTCATTGGAAATCATGCGACGTCATGAGATGTCATGTGACGTCATTTGAGTTTTTGTGATATCATGCGACATCATAAGATGTCAGGTGACGTCATGTGATGTCACTGGATGTCATGTTATGTCATTGGACATCATGCGACGTCATGAGATGTCATGTGATATCATTTGAGTTTTTGTGATGTCATGCGACATCATAAGATGTCATGTGATGTCATGTAATGACATTAGATGTCATGTTATGTCATTGGATGTCATGTTATGTCAGTGGATATCATGAGACGTCATGAGATGTCATGTGACGTCATTTGAGTTTTTGTGATGTCATGCGACATCATAAGATGTCATTGGATGTCATGTGATGTCATGTAATGTCATTAGATGTCATGTTATGTCATTGGATATCATGAGACGTCATGAGATGTCATGTGACGTCATTTGAGTTTTTGTGATGTCATGCGACATCATAAGATGTCATTGGATGTCATGTGATGTCATTAGATGTCATGTTATGTCATTGGATATCATGCAACGTCATGAGATGTCATGTGATGTCATGTGATGTCATGTTATGTCATTGGATATCATGTGACTTCATGTGATGTCACTGGATGTCATGTTATGTCATTGGACATCATGCGACGTCATGAGATGTCATGTGACGTCATTTGAGTTTTTGTGATGTCATGCGACATCATAAGATGTCATTGGATGTCATGTGATGTCATGTTATGTCATTGGATATCATGCAACGTCATGAGATGTCATGTGATGTCATTGGATGTCATGTGATGTCATGTTATGTCATTGGATATCATGTGACTTCATGTGATGTCACTGGATGTCATGTTATGTCATTGGATATCATGAGACGTCATGAGATGTCATGTGACGTCATTTGAGTTTTTGTGATGTCATGCGACATCATAAGATGTCATTGGATGTCATGATTGGGAATGATGGGTTCCCACTTCTCTGTGAGCGCTTTGAATATCTAATAATAGAAAACCGCGATATAAAATCTAATCCATTATTATTAGTATTATGTGACGTCATGTGATGTCATTGGATGTCATGTGACGTCATAAGATGACATGTGATGTCATAAGATGACATGTGATTTTGTGTGATGTCATAAGATGTCATGTGACGTCATAATATGTGATGTGATATCATCGGATGTAATGTGATGTCATGTGACGTCATAAGATGTCATGTGATGTCATAGGATGTCATGTGATGTCATTGGATATCATGTGACATCATAAGATGTAATGTGATGTCATTGGATGTCATGTTATGCCATTGGATATCATGTGACGTCATAAAATGTCATGTGACGTCATGTCAATCAATCAATCAATCAATCAAAGTTTACTTAAATAGCCCTAAATCACGAGTGTCTCGAATGGTTGTGATGTCATGTGACGTCATAAGATGAAATGTCATGTCATGTGATATCATGTGATGTTGTGTGTTGTCATGTGACGTCATAAGATGACATGTGATGTTGTGTGACGTCATAAGATGTCAAGTGATGTAATAAGATGTCATGTGATGTCATAAGATGTCACGTGATGTGGTGTGATGTCATCAGCGAAGCGTGAAGATTACCTGCGCAGGAAGTCAGTGTACTGAGAGTGTTTGATGAGACCTGTCCTCATCATGATGGTCTGGAACCCTTGACGGTCGATGGCCCACATCTTCACATCGGTCAGTGCTGCACACACACACACACACACACACACACACACACACACACACACACACACACACACACACACACACACACACACACACACACACACACATACATAGGTATTGGACTAATGTGAAAGTGTGTGTGTGTGTGTGTGTGTGTGTGTGTGTGTGTGTGTGTGTGTGTGTGTGTGTGTGTGTGTGTGTGTATGTGTGTGTGTGTGTGTGTGTGTGACTACCTGTGACTGTGGCCGTCCGTGTGCAGTTGTACAAGATGGCCAGCTCTCCAAAGACCTTGCCGGGTCCGATGGTGCAAAGTTTTTTACCTTCCTTGGTGACCTCCACCATGCCCTCTGTCAACACACTCCATCATTTCTTTACCTTATGAAGTACACTAACCAGCATACTGATAACACTTCCTGTACAACACACCTTTGTACTTACACTAAGTATTTCGAGCGCATAAGTGCGTTACACTTGTGTACTTATACTAAGTCTTTTGAGTGCATAAGTTGGTTACACTAGCATAACTACACTAAGTCCTTTGAGTACATAAGTAGGTTACACCTTTGTACTTACACTAAGTCTTTTGAGTGCATAAGTGTTTTACACTGGCATACTTACACTAAGTATTTTGAGTGCATAAGTGTGTTACACTTGTGTACTTATACTAAGTATTTTGAGTGCATAAGTTTGTTATACTAGCATAACTACACTAAGGATTTTGAGTACATAAATAGGTTACACTTGTGTACTTACGCTAAGTCTTTTGAGCGGATAAGTGCGTTACACTTGTGTACTTATACTAAGTATTTTGAGTGCATAAGTGCGTTACACTAGCATAACTACACTAAGTCTTTTGAGTGCATAAGTAGGTTACACTTGTGTACCTACACTTAGTCTATTGAGTGCATAAGTAGGTTACACTTGTGTACCTACACTTAGTCTATTGAGTGTGTAAGTAGGTTACACTTATACTTACAGTAAGTATTTTGAGTTTGTAAGTAGGTTATACTTGTGCACTTACACTTAGTCTTTTGAGTACATTAGTGTGTTACACTGGCATACTTACACTAAGTCTTTTGAGTACATAAGTGTGTTACACTTTTGTACTTACACTAAATCTGTTGAGTGCATAAGTGTGTTACACTGGCATACTTACACTAAGTCGTTTGAGTGCATAAGTAGGTTACACTTGTGTACTTACACTAAGTCGTTTGAGTGCATAAGTGCGTTACTCTTGTGCACTTACACTAAGTCTGTTGAGTGCATAAGTGTGTTACACTGGCATACTTACACTAAGTCTTTTGAGTACATAAGTGTGTTACACTTTTGTACTTACACTAAATCTGTTGAGTGCATAAGTGTGTTACACTGGCATACTTACACTAAGTCTTTTGAGTGCCTAAGTGTGTTACACTTGTGTACTTATACTAAGTCTTTTGAGTGCATAAGTGCATTACACTAGCATAACTACACTAAGTCTTTTGAGTGCATAAGTAGGTTACACTTGTGTACTTACGCTAAGTCTTTTGAGTGCAGAAGTGCGTTACACTTGTGTACTTATACTAAGTCTTTTGAGTGCAAAAGTGCGTTACACTAGCATAACTACACTAAGTCTTTTGAGTGCATAAGTAGGTTACACTTGTGTACCTACACTTAGTCTATTGAGTGTGTAAGTAGGTTACACTTATACTTACAGTAAGTATTTTGAGTTTGTAAGTAGGTTATACTTGTGCACTTACACTTAGTCTTTTGAGTACATTAGTGTGTTACACTGGCATACTTACACTACGTCTTTTGAGTACTTAAGTGTGTTACACTTGTGAACTTACACTAAGTTTGTTGAGTGCATGAGTTTGTTATACTAGCATAACTACACTAAGTCTTTTAAGTACATGAGTAGGTTACACTTGCGTACTTACACTAAGTCTTTTGAGTGCATAAGTGCGTTACACTTGTGTACTTACACTAAGTCTTTTGAGTGCATAAGTTTGTTATACTAGCATAACTACACTAAGTCTTTTAAGTACATGAGTAGGTTACACTTGCGTACTTACACTAAGTCGTTTGAGTGCATAAGTGCGTTACACTTGTGTACTTACACTAAGTATTTTGAGTGCATAAGTTTGTTATACTAGCATAACTACACTAAGTCTTTTGAGTACATAAGTAGGTTACACTTGTGTACTTACACTAAGTCTTTTGAGTGCATAAGTGCGTTACACTTGTGTACTTACACTAAGTATTTTGAGTGCATAAGTGCGTTACACTTGTGTACTTACACTAAGTCTTTTGAGTGCATAAGTGCGTTACACTTGTGTACTTATACTAAGTCTTTTGAGTGCATAAGTTGGTTACACTAGCATAACTACACTAAGTCCTTTGAGTACATAAGTAGGTTACACCTTTGTACTTACACTAAGTCTTTTGAGTGCATAAGTGTTTTACACTGGCATACTTACACTAAGTATTTTGAGTGCATAAGTGTGTTACACTTGTGTACTTATACTAAGTATTTTGAGTGCATAAGTTTGTTATACTAGCATAACTACACTAAGGATTTTGAGTACATAAATAGGTTACACTTGTGTACTTACGCTAAGTCTTTTGAGCGGATAAGTGCGTTACACTTGTGTACTTATACTAAGTATTTTGAGTGCATAAGTGCGTTACACTAGCATAACTACACTAAGTCTTTTGAGTGCATAAGTAGGTTACACTTGTGTACCTACACTTAGTCTATTGAGTGCATAAGTAGGTTACACTTGTGTACCTACACTTAGTCTATTGAGTGTGTAAGTAGGTTACACTTATACTTACAGTAAGTATTTTGAGTTTGTAAGTAGGTTATACTTGTGCACTTACACTTAGTCTTTTGAGTACATTAGTGTGTTACACTGGCATACTTACACTAAGTCTTTTGAGTACATAAGTGTGTTACACTTTTGTACTTACACTAAATCTGTTGAGTGCATAAGTGTGTTACACTGGCATACTTACACTAAGTCGTTTGAGTGCATAAGTAGGTTACACTTGTGTACTTACACTAAGTCGTTTGAGTGCATAAGTGCGTTACTCTTGTGCACTTACACTAAGTCTGTTGAGTGCATAAGTGTGTTACACTGGCATACTTACACTAAGTCTTTTGAGTACATAAGTGTGTTACACTTTTGTACTTACACTAAATCTGTTGAGTGCATAAGTGTGTTACACTGGCATACTTACACTAAGTCTTTTGAGTGCCTAAGTGTGTTACACTTGTGTACTTATACTAAGTCTTTTGAGTGCATAAGTGCATTACACTAGCATAACTACACTAAGTCTTTTGAGTGCATAAGTAGGTTACACTTGTGTACTTACGCTAAGTCTTTTGAGTGCAGAAGTGCGTTACACTTGTGTACTTATACTAAGTCTTTTGAGTGCAAAAGTGCGTTACACTAGCATAACTACACTAAGTCTTTTGAGTGCATAAGTAGGTTACACTTGTGTACCTACACTTAGTCTATTGAGTGTGTAAGTAGGTTACACTTATACTTACAGTAAGTATTTTGAGTTTGTAAGTAGGTTATACTTGTGCACTTACACTTAGTCTTTTGAGTACATTAGTGTGTTACACTGGCATACTTACACTACGTCTTTTGAGTACTTAAGTGTGTTACACTTGTGAACTTACACTAAGTTTGTTGAGTGCATGAGTTTGTTATACTAGCATAACTACACTAAGTCTTTTAAGTACATGAGTAGGTTACACTTGCGTACTTACACTAAGTCTTTTGAGTGCATAAGTGCGTTACACTTCTGTACTTACACTAAGTCTTTTGAGTGCATAAGTTTGTTATACTAGCATAACTACACTAAGTCTTTTAAGTACATGAGTAGGTTACACTTGCGTACTTACACTAAGTCGTTTGAGTGCATAAGTGCGTTACACTTGTGTACTTACACTAAGTATTTTGAGTGCATAAGTTTGTTATACTAGCATAACTACACTAAGTCTTTTGAGTACATAAGTAGGTTACACTTGTGTACTTACACTAAGTCTTTTGAGTGCATAAGTGCGTTACACTTGTGTACTTACACTAAGTATTTTGAGTGCATAAGTGCGTTACACTTGTGTACTTACACTAAGTCTTTTGAGTGCATAAGTGCGTTACACTTGTGTACTTATACTAAGTCTTTTGAGTGCATAAGTGCGTTACACTTGTGTACTTATACTAAGTATTTTGAGTGCATAAGTGCGTTACACTTGTGTACTTACACTAAGTCTTTTGAGTGCATAAGTGCGTTACACTTGTGTACTTATACTAAGTCTTTTGAGTGCATAAGTGCGTTACACTTGTGTACTTATACTAAGTATTTTGAGTGCATAAGTAGGTTACACTTGTGTACCTACACTTAGTCTATTGAGTGTGTAAGTAGGTTACACTTATACTTACAGTAAGTATTTTGAGTGTGTAAGTAGGTTACACTTGTGTACTTACACTAAGTCTGTTGAGTGCATAAGTGTGTTACACTGGCATACTTACACTAAATCTTTTGAGTACATAAGTGTGTTACACTTGTGTACTTACACTAAATCTGTTGAGTGCATAAGTGTGTTACACTGGCATACTCACACTAAGTCATTTGAGTGCATAAGTAGGTTACACTTGTGTACTTACACTAAGTCTGTTGAGTGCATAAGTGTGTTACACTGGCATACTCACACTAAGTCATTTGAGTGCATAAGTAGGTTACACTTGTGTACTTACACTAAGTCTGTTGAGTGCATAAGTGTGTTACACTTGTGTACTTACACTAAGTCGTTTGAGTGCATAAGTGTGTTACACTTGTGTACTTACACTAAGTCTGTTGAGTGCATAAGTGTGTTACACTGGCATACTTACATTAAGTCTTTGAGTACATAAGTGCGTTACACTTGTGTACTTACACTAAGTCGTTTGAGTGCATAAGTGCGTTACACTGGCACATTTACACTAAATATTTTGAGTACATACTGAGGATCTAAGTGCACATTGTAGTCTACTTATTGAAGTGTACTTATTCAAGTATTGCATCTGAGACACAAGTGGTATTTGGCTCCTGAGTTCTGACTCTTTGCGGCGACTGGGACTTAGATCAGAGTCTGACCCTCTAGAACGTAGACCATGGACCCGTCGTCGCCCTCCTGGATCACACAGCATCCTTTGGCCAGGCTGGTGGGTCGCATGCAGTCCAGGATGGTCAGAATCTGGACCAGGATCCAACATGTCAGCGCCAAAGTGCGAGTGAGGTGGACCTACAGGTGGGGTCTCACCTGTCCGTGTTCCAGGTGTTTCATGAAGTCGTTGTCCATCAGAGCCTTCTGGATCAGCTCGCTGGACCTGAACACGTGCACCAGTTTCAGAATTTGCTTGGTTCTGGTGGAGACGGGGGTTGCTCACGTCTTGGTTTTGCAGTAGCTGGTGAGAGTGACGTCACTGAGCTGGGACGGGTCCAAGGCGCTGGGTTCTGCCGAGATGGCTTGCCTCTTGGTGCGCTGGGGTTCGTCCGGCCCTGCGGGCTGTGGAGCGCCACCTGCTGGACCACATCAACCTCTTCTCCAACCCAACCAACAACAACCCTTCGTAGCTCCGCCCCCCCAGGCAGCTCACCTGTGATTGGCGCCTCCCCGGGAGCGGGGGCGCGCTGGGTGGCGCTGCGCTGGCGGTCCAGCTCGGCCTGCAGATGTCGGACCAGGTCGTCCTTGGCGTCCAGCTCCAGTTCCAGCTCGTCGATGAGCGCGTCTCTCTGGCACAACTCCTCGATCTTGACCTGCAGCGCCACCTGGAGGTCACGCAGCAGGCCGCCGCTCTTTGGCGCCGCCATGAGCATGTGCACTGCACGCGCACGTTCCGGGACAAGCAAAAACCAGATGGACGCTGAGTGGACCGAGACTTGTTCTGATTCAAAAAAACCTCATCATTGTTTCAGTGCAGCTTCACTAAACATCATTTTACGAGAGATGGTTATTCTTTACCTGCTGTCACTCAAACGCTGAAATGCCCTCGCTGGCTCCAGAGGGTCTTCTGTTTGGTTCTGGACCTTGTGAAAGGAGCAGAGTCACACGTACCAGACGTGCACGCACAGCTGATCTTGACAGCACCCCTTCACAATAAAAGACACGCGCTCAAGTCTTGCATGGATTTATTTTCAAACAATTAAAAGAATAATAATTTTATACATAAAAACTCACACATGCCAGGTTGTGCTTTCAACATTAATTAAAAATAACCTAATGGTGAAAAGAAAGTCATAATTATGAGATAAGAAAGTAGAAATTATGAGACAAAAAGTCCTAATTATGCCAATAAAAAGTCGAAATATGTGGGAGGAAAAAAAGTCATAATTATGAGACAAAAAAAAAAAATCGAAATTATTAAATTAAAAAATCCTAATCATGAGATTAAAAAAAAAATCGAAATGATGACATAAAAAAAAAATCATAATTATGAGATTAAAAAGCGAAATTATTACATAAAAAGTCAAAATTATCAGACAAAGTTGAAATATGTGAAAAAATGTCATAATTATGAGATAAAAAGTCGAAATTATTAAATTAAAAAGTTATAATTATGAGATAAAAAGTCAAAATTCTGAGATGTAATTATGAGATTAAAAAACGTCGAAATTATGAGATAAAACTCACAAATAAAAAGTCGTAATTATTAGATAAAAAGTAGAAATTATGAGGTTAAAAATCGAAATTATTAAATTAAAAAGTCTTAATTATGAGATAAAAAAAAAATCGAAATTATGACATGAAAAGTCATAATTATGAGGTTAAAAATCGAAATGATTAGATACAATGTCAAAATTATGAGACAAAAAGTCAAAATTAAGCTATAAAAAGTCGAATTATGAGATAAACAGTCCACAATTATGAGATGTAATCATGAGATAGAACTCACAAATAAAAAGTCGTAATTATTAGTTAAAAAGGAGAAATTATGAAATTAAAAAGCCATAATTATGCGGAATAAAGTCAAAACTGTTAGATTAAAAAAATCGAAATTATAAGATAAAAAGCCATAATTATGCTATAAAAAGTTGCATTATGAAATAAAAAGTCATAATTATGAGATGTAAGTATAAAATGTTGTCTGTCTATCTGTGTTGGCTCTGCGATGAGGTGGCGACTTGTCCAGGGTGTACACCGCCTTCCGCCCGAATGTAGCTGAGATAGGCTCCAGCGCCCCACGCGACCTCGAAGAGAATAAGTGGTAGAAAATGGATGGATGGATGGATGGATGGAAGTATAAGATAAAAAAGGCATAATTATGAGATTTAAAAAAATCAAAATTAGCTGAGATAGGCTCCAGCACCCCCCGCGACCCCAAAAGGGACAAGCGGTAGAAAATGGATGGATGAATGGATGCTATAAAAAGTCGAATTATGAGATATACAGTCACAATAATGAGATGTAATTATGAAACTGAAAAATGTCGAAATTATGAGAAGAAAATCTCACAGTTATCAGATAAAAAGTCGTAACTATGAAATTAAAAAGACAAACTTTTTAGATAAAAAGTCGAAATTTTAAGATAAAAAGTTATAATCATGAGATTAAAAATCGAAATTATTAAATTAAAAAATCCTAATTATGAGATAAAAAAAATCAAAATTATTACATAAAAAGTCATAATTATGAAATTAAAAATCGAAATTATTCGATAAAAAGTAAAAATTATCAGACAAAAAGTCAAAATTAAGCTATAAAAAGTTGAATTATGAGATAAACAGTAGAAATTATGAAATTAAAAAGTCATAATTATGAGGAAGAAAGTCAAAATCATTAGATTGAAATTTTTTTTTCGAAATTATAAGAAGTCATAATTATGAGATAATAGTCATGTTTGTAAGATACAAAGTCCAAATTATGAAACAATTACATTTTAATTATGAGATACAAAAAAATATAAATGATGAGATAAGAAAGTCGAAATCATGAGGTAAAAAATCAAAATTGTGAAATAAAAAGTTGAAATATGTGAAAAAATTTCATAATTATGAGATAAAAAGTCGAAATTATTAAATTAAAAAGTTATAATTATGAGATAAAAAGTCGAAATTATGAGATAAAAAGTCAAAATTCTGAGATGTAATTATGAGATTAAAAAACGTCGAAATTATGAGATAAAACTCACAAATAAAAAGTCGTAATTATTAGATAAAAAGTAGAAATTATGAGATTAAAAATTGAAATTATTAAATTAAAAAATCCGAATTATGAGATAAAAAAAATCAAAATTCTGACATGAAAAGTCATAATTGTGAGATTAAAAATCGAAATGATTAGATACAATGTCAAAATTATGAGACAAAAAGTCAAAATTAAGCTATAAAAAGTCGAATTATGAGATAAACAGTCACAATTATGAGATGTAATTATGAAACTAAAACATTTCGAAATTATGAGGAAAAAAAATCTCAGTTATCAGATAAAAAGTTGTCATTATGAAATAAAAAAATATAAAATTATTAGATAAAAAGTCGAAATTTTAAGATAAAAAAATCGAAATTTTAAGATAAAAAGTCATAATTATGAGATTAAAAATCGAAATTATGAGATTAAAAAAATTCGAATTATGAGATAAAAAGTCAAAATTCTGAGATGTAATTATGAGATTAAAAAACGTCGAAATTATGAGATAAAACTCACAAATAAAAAGTCGTAATTATTAGATTAAAAAAATAGAAATTACGAGATTAAAAATCGAAATTATTAAATCAAAAAATCCTAATTATGAGATAAAAAAATCGAAATTATCACATGAAACGTCATAATTACTCCTCTCTGAGCTGCCACCTTAACGTGGTAGAGGAGTTTGCGTGTCCCAATGATCCTAGGAGCTATGTTGTCCGGGGGCTTCCATGCCCCCTGGTAGGGTCTCCCAAGACAAACAGGTCCTAGGTGAGGGATCAGACAAAGAGCAGCTCGAAGACTTCTATGGAAATGCAAGAACCGAGACTCAGATTTCCCTCGCCCGGACGCGGGTCACCGGGGCCCCCCTCCCGAGCCAGGCCCGGAGTTGGGGCACGATGGGGAGCGCCTGGTGGCCGGGCCTGTCCCCATGGGGCCCGGCCGGGCACAGCCCGAAGAGGCAACGTGGGTCCCCCCTCCAATGGGCTCACCACCCATAGCAGGGGCCATAGAGGTCGGGTGCAATGTGAGCTGGGCGGTAGCCGAAGGCAGGGCACTTGGCGGTCCGATCCTCGGCTACAGAAGCTAGCTCTTGGGACGTGGAACGTCACCTCGCTGGGGGGGAAGGAGCCTGAGCTAGTGCACGAGGTAGAGAAGTTCCGGTTGGATATAGTCGGACTCACCTCGACGCACAGCAAGGGCTCTGGAACCAGTTCTCTCGAGAGGGGCTGGACTCTCTTCCACTCTGGCGTTGCCAGCAGTGAGAGGCGACGGGCTGGGGTGGCAATTCTTGTTGCCCCCCGGCTCAGAGCCTGCATGTTGGAGTTCAACCCGGTGGACGAGAGGGTAGCTTCCCTCCGCCTTCGGGTGGGGGGACGGGTCCTGACTGTTGTTTGCGCTTACGCGCCAAACAGCAGCTCAGAGTACCCACCCTTTTTGGATTCACTCGAGGGAGTACTTGAGAGTGCTCCCCCGGGTGATTCCCTCGTTCTACTGGGGGACTTCAACGCTCATATTGGCAACGACAGTGAAACCTGGAGAGGCGTGATTGGGAAGAATGGCCGCCCGGATCTGAACCCAAGTGGTGTTTTGTTATTGGACTTTTGTGCCCGTCACGGATTGTCCATAACGAACACCATGTTCAAGCATAAGGGTGTCCATATGTGCACTTGGCACCAGGACACCCTAGGCCGCAGTTCTATGATCGACTTTGTAGTTGTGTCATCGGATTTGCGGCCTCATGTTTTGGACACTCGGGTGAAGAGAGGGGCGGAGCTTTCTACCGATCACCACCTGGTGGTGAGTTGGCTGCGATGGTGGGGGAGGATGCCGGACAGACCTGGCAGGCCCAAACGCATTGTGAGGGTTTGCTGGGAACGTCTGGCAGAGTCTCCTGTCAGAGAGAGTTTCAATTCCCACCTCCGGAAGAACTTTGAACATGTCACGAGGGAGGTGCTGGACATTGAGTCCGAGTGGACCATGTTCCGCACCTCTATTGTCGAGGCGGCTGATTGGAGCTGTGGCCGCAAGGTAGTTGGTGCCTGTCGTGGCGGTAATCCTAGAACCCGTTGGTGGACACCGGCGGTGAGGGATGCCGTCAAGCTGAAGAAGGAGTCCTATCGGGTTCTTTTGGCTCATGGGACTCCTGAGGCAGCGGACAGGTACCGACAGGCCAAGCGGTGTGCGGCTTCAGCGGTCGCGGAGGCAAAAACTCGGACATGGGAGGAGTTCGGGGAAGCCATGGAAAACGACTTCCGGACGGCTTCGAAGCGATTCTGGACCACCATCCACCGCCTCAGGAAGGGGAAGCAGTGCACTACCAACACCGTGTATGGTGCGGATGGTGTTCTGCTGACCTCGACTGCGGAAGTTGTGGATCGGTGGAGGGAATACTTCGAAGACCTCCTCAATCCCACCAACACGTCGTCCTATGAGGAAGCAGTGCCTGAGGAATCTGTGGTGGGCTCTCCTATTTCTGGGGCTGAGGTTGCTGAGGTAGTTAAAAAGCTCCTCGGTGGCAAGGCCCCGGGGGTGGATGAGATCCGCCCGGAGTTCCTTAAGGCTCTGGATGCTGTAGGGCTGTCTTGGTTGACAAGACTCTGCAGCATCGCGTGGACATCGGGGGCAGTACCTCTGGATTGGCAGACCGGGGTGGTGGTTCCTCTCTTTAAAAAGGGGAACCGGAGGGTGTGTTCCAACTATCGTGGGATCACACTCCTCAGCCTTCCCGGTAAGGTCTATTCAGGTGTACTGGAGAGGAGGCTACGCCGGATAGTCGAACCTCGGATTCAGGAGGAACAGTGTGGTTTTCGTCCTGGTCGTGGAACTGTGGACCAGCTCTATACTCTCGGCAGGGTCCTTGAGGGTGCATGGGAGTTTGCCCAACCAGTCTACATGTGCTTTGTGGACTTGGAGAAGGCATTCGACCGTGTCCCTCGGGAAGTCCTGTGGGGAGTGCTCAGAGAGTATGGGGTTTCGGACTGTCTGATTGTGGCGGTCCGCTCCCTGTATGATCAGTGTCAGAGCTTGGTTCGCATTGCCGGCAGTAAGTCGGACACGTTTCCGGTGAGGGTTGGACTCCGCCAAGGCTGCCCTTTGTCACCGATTCTGTTCATAACTTTTATGGACAGAATTTCTAGGCGCAGTCAAGGCGTTGAGGGGATCCGGTTTGGTGGCTGCAGGATTAGGTCTCTGCTTTTTGCAGATGATTTGGTCCTGATGGCTTCATCTGGCCAGGATCTTCAGCTCTCACTGGATCGGTTCGCAGCTGAGTGTGAAGCGACTGGGATGAGAATCAGCACCTCCAAGTCCGAGTCCATGGTTCTCGCCCGGAAAAGGGTGGAGTGCCATCTCCGGGTTGGGGAGGAGATCTTGCCCCAAGTGGAGGAGTTCAAGTACCTCGGAGTCTTGTTCACGAGTGAGGGAAGAGTGGATCGTGAGATCGACAGGCGGATCGGTGCGGCGTCTTCAGTAATGCGGACGCTGTATCGATCCGTTGTGGTGAAGAAGGAGCTGAGCCGGAAGGCAAAGCTCTCAATTTACCGGTCGATCTACGTTCCCATCCTCACCTATGGTCATGAGCTTTGGGTTATGACCGAAAGGACAAGATCACGGGTACAAGCGGCCGAAATGAGTTTCCTCCGCCGGGTGGCGGGGCTCTCCCTTAGAGATAGGGTGAGAAGCTCTGTCATTCGGGGGGAGCTCAAAGTAAAGCCGCTGCTCCTCCGCATCGAGAGGAGCCAGATGAGGTGGTTCGGTCATCTGGTCAGGATGCCACCTGAGCGCCTCCCTAAGGAGGTGTTTAGGGCATGTCCGACCGGTAGGAGGCCACGGGGAAGACCCAGGACACGTTGGGAAGACTATGTCTCCCGGCTGGCCTGGGAACGCCTCGGGATCCCCCGGGAGGAGCTGGACGAAGTGGCTGGGGAGAGGGAAGTCTGGGCTTCCCTGCTTAGGCTGCTGCCCCCGCGACCCGACCTCGGATAAGCGGAAGAAGATGGATGGATGGATGGACGTCATAATTATGAGATTAAAAATCGAAATGATTAGATACAAAGTCAAAATTATCAGACAAAAAGTCAAAATTAAGGTAAAAAAATTCGAAATTATGAGAAAAAAATCTCAGTTATCAGATAAAAAGTTGTCATTATAATATAAAAAATACAAAATTATTAGATACAATGTCGAAATTTTAAGATAAAAAAAAATCGAAATTTTAAGATAAAAAAAAATCATAATTATGAGATTAAAAATCGAAATTATGAGATTTAAAAAAAATTCGGATTATGAGGTAAAAAGTCATAGATATGATATAGAAAAAAATTACAATTATGAGATGCAATTATGAGATAAAACAAATCTAAATAATGGAATAAAAAGTCAAATTTATGTCAAGAGTTCAGCAATGCAGTTTGTATCTCATAATGTTGACGTTGTATCTCCTAATTGCAACTTTTTTATCTCATATTTATAACTTTCTTATCTCATAAGTTTCGATTTTTTTTAAATCTCATAAATATGAAGATTTAGCTCCTAAATCGAAATTATGAGATAAAAAGTCAAAATTCTGAGATGTAATTATGAGATTAAAAAACGTCGAAATTATGAGATAAAACTCACAAATAAAAAGTCGTAATTATTAGATAAAAAGTAGAAATTACGAGATTAAAAATCGAAATTATTAAATTAAAAAATCCTAATTATGAGATAAAAAAATCGAAATTATGACATGAAACGTCATAATTATGAGATTAAAAATCGAAATGATTAGATACAAAGTCAGAATTATCAGACAAAAAGTCAAAATTAAGCTAAAAAATTCGAAATTATGAGAAAAAAATCTCAGTTATCAGATAAAAAGTTGTCATTATAATATAAAAAATACAAAATTATTAGATACAATGTCGAAATTTTAAGATAAAAAAATTCAAAATTTTAAGATAAAAAATCATAATTATGAGATTAAAAATCGAAATTATGAGATTTTAAAAAATTAGGATTATGAGGTAAAAAGTCATAGATATGATATAGAAAAAAATTACAATTATGAGATGCAATTATGAGATAAAAAAAAATCTAAATAATGGAATAAAAAGTCAAATTTATGACAAGAGTTCAGTAATGCAGTTTGTATCTCATAATGTTGACATTGTATCTCCTAATTGCAACTTTTTTATCTCATAATTATAACTTTCTTATCTCATAATTTCGATTTTTTTTTTAAATCTCATAAATATGAAGTTTTAGCTCCTAAATTGAAATTATGAGATAAAAAGTCAAAATTCTGAGATGTAATTATGAGATTAAAAAACGTCGAAATTATTAGATAAAACTCACAAATAAAAAGTCGTAATTATTAGATAAAAAGTAGAAATTACGAGATTAAAAATCGAAATTATTAAATTAAAAAATCCTAATTATGAGATAAGAAAATCGAAATTATGACATGAAACGTCATAATTATGAGATTAAAAATCGAAATGATTAGATACAAAGTCAAAATTATCAGACAAAAAGTCAAAATTAAACTAAAAAAATTCGAAATTATGAGAAAAAAATCTCAGTTATCAGATAAAAAGTTGTCATTATAATATAAAAAATACAAAATTATTAGATACAATGTCGAAATTTTAAGATAAAAAAAAAAAATCGAAATTTTAAGATAAAAAATCATAATTATGAGATTAAAAATCGAAATTATGAGATTTAAAAAAATTCGGATTATGAGGTAAAAAGTCACAGATATGATATAGAAAAAAATTACAATTATGAGATGCAATTATGAGATAAAAAAAATCTAAATAATGGAATAAAAAGTCAAATTTATGACAAGAGTTCAGTAATGCAGTTTGTATCTCATAATGTTGACGTTGTATCTCCTAATTGCAACTTTTTTATCTCATATTTATAACTTTCTTATCTCATAATTTCGATTTTTTTTTTAATCTCATAAATATGAAGTTTTAGCTCCTAAATCGAAATTATGAGATAAAAAGTCAAAATTCTGAGATGTAATTATGAGATTAAAAAACGTCGAAATTATGAGATAAAACTCACAAATAAAAAGTCGTAATTATTAGATAAAAAGTAGAAATTACGAGATTAAAAATTGAAATTATTAAATTAAAAAATCCTAATTATGAGATAAAAAATCGAAATTATGACATGAAACGTCATAATTATGAGATTAAAAATCAAAATGATTAAATACATAGTCAAAATTATCAGACAAAAAGTCAAAATTAAGCTAAAAAAATTCGAAATTATGAGAAAAAAATCTCAGTTATCAGATAAAAAGTTGTCATTATAATATAAAAAATACAACATTATTAGATAAAAAGTCGAAATTTTAAGATTAAAAAAATCGAAATTTTAAGATAAAAAATCATAATTATGAGATTAAAAATCGAAATTATGAGATTAAAAAAAATTCGGATTATGAGGTAAAAAGTCATAGATATGATATAGAAAAAAATTACAATTATGAGATGCAATTATGAGATAAAAAAAAATCTAAATAATGGAATAAAAAGTCAAATTTATGACAAGAGTTCAGTAATGCAGTTTGTATCTCATAATGTTGACATTGTATCTCCTAATTGCAACTTTTTTATCTCATAATTATAACTTTCTTATCTCATAATTTCGATTTTTTTTTTAAATCTCATAAATATGAAGTTTTAGCTCCTAAATTGAAATTATGAGATAAAAAGTCAAAATTCTGAGATGTAATTATGAGATTAAAAAACGTCGAAATTATTAGATAAAACTCACAAATAAAAAGTCGTAATTATTAGATAAAAAGTAGAAATTACGAGATTAAAAATCGAAATTATTAAATTAAAAAATCCTAATTATGAGATAAGAAAATCGAAATTATGACATGAAACGTCATAATTATGAGATTAAAAATCGAAATGATTAGATACAAAGTCAAAATTATCAGACAAAAAGTCAAAATTAAACTAAAAAAATTCGAAATTATGAGAAAAAAATCTCAGTTATCAGATAAAAAGTTGTCATTATAATATAAAAAATACAAAATTATTAGATACAATGTCGAAATTTTAAGATAAAAAAAAAAATCTAAATTTTAAGATAAAAAATCATAATTATGAGATTAAAAATCGAAATTATGAGATTTAAAAAAATTCGGATTATGAGGTAAAAAGTCACAGATATGATATAGAAAAAAATTACAATTATGAGATGCAATTATGAGATAAAAAAAATCTAAATAATGGAATAAAAAGTCAAATTTATGACAAGAGTTCAGTAATGCAGTTTGTATCTCATAATGTTGACGTTGTATCTCCTAATTGCAACTTTTTTATCTCATATTTATAACTTTCTTATCTCATAATTTCGATTTTTTTTTTAATCTCATAAATATGAAGTTTTAGCTCCTAAATCGAAATTATGAGATAAAAAGTCAAAATTCTGAGATGTAATTATGAGATTAAAAAACGTCGAAATTATGAGATAAAACTCACAAATAAAAAGTCGTAATTATTAGATAAAAAGTAGAAATTACGAGATTAAAAATTGAAATTATTAAATTAAAAAATCCTAATTATGAGATAAAAAATCGAAATTATGACATGAAACGTCATAATTATGAGATTAAAAATCAAAATGATTAAATACATAGTCAAAATTATCAGACAAAAAGTCAAAATTAAGCTAAAAAAATTCGAAATTATGAGAAAAAAATCTCAGTTATCAGATAAAAAGTTGTCATTATAATATAAAAAATACAACATTATTAGATAAAAAGTCGAAATTTTAAGATTAAAAAAATCGAAATTTTAAGATAAAAAATCATAATTATGAGATTAAAAATCGAAATTATGAGATTAAAAAAAATTCGGATTATGAGGTAAAAAGTCATAGATATGATATAGAAAAAAATTACAATTATGAGATGCAATTATGAGATAAAAAAATCTAAATAATGGAATAAAAAGTCAAATTTATGTCAAGAGTTCAGCAATGCAGTTTGTATCTCATAATGTTGACATTGTATCTCCTAATTGCAGCTTTTTTATCTCATATTTATAACTTTCTTATCTCATCATTTCGATTTTTTTTTAAATCTCATAAATATGAAGTTTTAGCTCCTAAATCTGAGATGTAATTATGAGATTAAAAAACGTCGAAATTATGAGATAAAACTCACAAATAAAAAGTCGTAATTATTAGATAAAAAGTAGAAATTACGAGATTAAAAATCGAAATTACTAAATTAAAAAATCCTAATTATGAGATTAAAAAAAAAAATCGAAATTATGACATGAAACGTCATAATTATGAGATTAAAAATCGAAATGATTAGATACAAAGTCAAAATTATCAGACAAAATGTCAAAATTAAGCTAAAAAAATTCAAAATTATGAGAAAAAAATCTCAGTTATCAGATAAAAAGTTGTCATTATAATATAAAAAATACAAAATTATTAGATGCAATGTCGAAATTTTAAGATAAAAAAAAATATCCAAATTTTAAGATAAAAAAATCATAATTATGAGATTAAAAATCGAAATTATGAGATTTAAAAAAATTCGGATTATGAGGTAAAAAGTCATAGATATGATATAGAAAAATTGCAATTATGAGATGCAATTATGAGATAAAAAAATCTAAATAATGGAATAAAAAGTCAAAATTATGATAAGAGTTCAGTAATGCAGTTTGTATCTCATAATGTTGACATTGTATCTCCTAATTGCAACTTTTTTATCTTATATTTATAACTTTCTTATCTCATAATTTCGATTTTTTTTAAATCTCATAAATATGAAGTTTTAGCTCCTAAATCGAAATTATGAGATAAAAAGTCAAAATTCTGAGATGTAATTATGAGATTAAAAAACGTCGAAATTATGAGATAAAACTCACAAATAAAAAGTCGTAATTATTAGATAAAAAGTAGAAATTACGAGATTAAAAATCGAAATTATTAAATTAAAAAATCCTAATTATGAGATTAAAAAAAATAATCGAAATTACGACATGAAACGTCATAATTATGAGATTAAAAATCGAAATGATTAGATACAAAGTCAAAATTATCAGACAAAAAGTCAAAATTAAACTAAAAAAATTCGAAATTATGAGAAAAAAATCTCAGTTATCAGATAAAAAGTTGTCATTATAATATAAAAAATACAAAATTATTAGATACAATGTCGAAATTTTAAGATAAAAAATCATAATTATGAGATTAAAAATCGAAATTATGAGATTAAAAAAATTCGGATTATGAGGAAAAAGTCACAGATATGATATAGAAAAAAATTACAATTATGAGATGCAATTATGAGATAAAACAAATCTAAATAATGGAATAAAAAGTCAAATTTATGTCAAGAGTTCAGCAATGCAGTTTGTATCTCATAATGTTGACATTGTATCTCCTAATTGCAACTTTTTTATCTCATATTTATAACTTTCTTATCTCATAATTTCGATTTTTTTTAAATCTCATCAATATGAAGTTTTAGCTCCTAAATCGAAATTATGAGATAAAAAGTCAAAATTCTGAGATGTAATTATGAGATTAAAAAACGTCGAAATTATGAGTTAAAACTCACAAATAAAAAGTCGTAATTATTAGATAAAAAGTAGAAATTACGAGATTAAAAATCGAAATTATTAAATTAAAAAATCCTAATTATGAGATAAAAAAATCGAAATTATGACATGAAACGTCATAATTATGAGATTAAAAATCGAAATGATTAGATACAAAGTCAAAATTATCAGACAAAAAGTCAAAATTAAGCTAACAAAATTCGAAATTATGAGAAAAAAATCTCAGTTATCAGATAAAAAGTTGTCATTATAATATAAAAAATACAAAATTATTAGATAAAAAGTCGAAATTTTAAGATAAAAAAATCGAAATTTTAAGATAAAAAAATCATAATTATGAGATTAAAAATCGAAATTATGAGATTTAAAAAAAATCGGATTATGAGGTAAAAAGTCATAGATATGATATAGAAAAAAATTACAATTATGAGATGCAATTATGAGATAAAAAAAATCTAAATAATGGAATAACAAGTCAAATTTATGACAAGAGTTCAGTAATGCAGTTTGTATCTCATAATGTTGACATTGTATCTCCTAATTGCAACTTTCTTATCTCATAATTTCGATTTTTTTTTTTTAAATCTCATAAATATGAAGTTTTAGCTCCTAATTATGACTTGTTATCACATATTTTCACATTTTTTATCTCACAGTTTCAACTTTTTTTCTCTCATAAATATGGCTTTTTATATCATAATTATGACTTTGTATTTTATCATTTCGTGATAATTTAAGGTTTTTTTTTACTGTTAATGTCTTTTCAACGGCGGCCACGGGCTTCCGTAGCCGTGTACTATAGTTCCAGGTGCAGTTAGTGTCATGTACCGCTGGGGGCAGCAGCGCGCACTGACGGCCATCATTTTCAACAGAAGAAGAATCACAAACACACAACATGGCGAGGCACGAAAACCAGCACAAAACAGAAAATCTGGAACTGTATCCTTTCACTTCATTCCTCAACATCAATTATCCAAGGTATATTTGTTGTTTTTTTAAAGATTAGTTTGTGTCGTACTTTGAGCAGGCACGTTAGTTTTATAGCTGCTAAAGTGACGCCATCGCATAGAAAGATATCCGCCTACGTTTTGGATGTGCAGAAGTTATTCCAGTACGCATTTGGACTAATACAATAATACAGAACATGTTAGACCAATATATAATACTTAAATGACAATATTGGAATTACGACGTGTATGTAAAAAGCGATAAACCGTTTTTTTAGTGGCCAATGTGGTGAAGCACTTCACTGACCACCACCAGGGGGCGTCCAAGTGCTTAACACTAGTGATGGGTTGATGAAGCGTTTCGACACGTTGCAAAACTGTATTGATACTGTGTCGATACTGTGTCACTAAATACTGACATCTGCTGGACATTAAAAATCCCTACAGGCAACCTATGGACCAACTCAACTGACACTGATTTGATGCCCTAGTACAGGGGTCACCAACCTTTTTGAAACCAAAAACTACTTCTTGGGTACTGATTAATGCGAAGGGCTACCAGTTTGACACACACTTAAATAAATAAATATATTGTCATTTGTAAGTTACACGTAAGTGTGATTTAAACAAAAATAGCTAAATAAATACATTTATATATATATAAAAAAATGGGTATTTCTGTTTGTCATTCCGTCGTACATTTCTTTTCCTTTTACGGAAGGTTTTTTGTAGAGAATAAATGATAAAAAAAAAAACACTTAATTGAACGGTTTAAAAGAGGAGAAAACACGAAAAAAATTAAAATAACATTTTGAAACATAGTTTATCTTCAATTTCGACTCTTTCAAATTCAAAATTCAACCGACAAAAAGAAGAGGAAAAACTAGCTAATTTGAATCTTTTGGAAAAAATTAAAAAAAGAATTTATGGAACATCATTAGTCATTTTTCCTGATTAAGATACATTTTAGAATTGTGATGACATGTTTTAAATTGGTTAAAATCCAATCTGCACTTTGTTACAATATATAACAAATTGGACCAAGCTATATTTCTAGCAAAGACAAATCAGTATTTCTTCTAGATTTTCCAGAACAAAAATTTGAAAAGAAATTCAAAATACTTTGAAATAAGATTTAAATTTGATTCTACAGATTTTCTAAATTTGCCAGAATAATTTTTTTGAATTTTAATCATAGTAAGTTTGAAGAAATATTTCACAAATATTCTTCGTCGAAAAAAACAGAAGCTAAAATATTTATTATTCTTTACAATAATAAAAAAATTTTTTTTTACTTGAACATTGATTTAAATTGTCAGGAAAGAAGAGGAAGAAATTTAAAAGGTAAAAAGGTATATTTGTTTAAAAATCCTATAAGGTTGTATTTTTTCTCTAATGTTGTATTTCTAAAAGTAATAAGAAGCAAAGTAAAAAATAAATGAATTGAGTTAAACAAGTGAAGACCCATCCATCCATCCATTTTCTACCGCTTATTCCAAGTGAAGACCAAGTCTTTAAAATATTTTCTTGGATTTTCAAATTCTATTTGAGTTTTGTCTCTTTTAGAATTAAAAATGTCGAGCAAAGCGAGACCAGCTTGCTAGTAAATAAATACAATTTAAAAAATAGAGGCTAGTGATGGGTCCGGCAACACCGATGCATCGGCGCATGCGTCGAGCTCATAGAGCGAAACCCTGTGTCGGTGCGCGTACCGCTTTTAGAAAGTCACGTGACCGATCATGAGCTGTTTTGGTCACGTGACCGATACGCGAACTGTGTCGCACTGACGCCTCCTCTGTGCCCTGTGAGCGGCTCTTTTCTACAGCCGGAGAAATAATAACTAAGAAGAGAAATCGTCTAAAATTGAATACGTTGGAAAAACTGTTTTTTTTTTTTAATAAAAATGTGTAAAAAAAACATAAATAATAATTTCCAGGTCCACAAGCATCCTCATTCACAACACGTTCTCTTAGATTTCCATGTTATGATACATGTTCACATTATTTATTGACTGTATCTAAAAAAGACAAAACATATATTTTTATTTAAATGAAGTTATGAAATAATCCTAAATGAAATACAATGACTTGGTTTATATTATTGTATATACTAGGTCAGTGGTTCTCAACCTTTTTTCAGCAATGTACCCCCTGTGAATTTTTAATTCAAGTACCCCCTAATCAGAGCAAAGCATTTTTGGTTGAAAAAAAAAAGATAAATAAGTAAAATACAGCACTATGTCATCAGTTTCTGATTTATTAAATTTTATAACAGTGCAAAATATTGCTCATTTGTAGTGGTCTTTCTTGAACTATTTGGAAAAAAAGATATGAAAATAACTAAAAACTTGTTGAAAAATAAACAAGTGATTCAATTATAAATAAAGATTTCTGCACATAGAAGTAATCATCAACTTAAAGTGCCCTCTTTGGGGATTGTATTAGAGATCCATCTGGATTCATGAACTTAATTCTAAACATTTCTTCACAAAAAAAAAAAATCTTTAACATCAATATTTATGGAACATGTCCACAAAAAATCTAGCTGTCAACACTGAATATTGCATTGTTGCATTTCTTTTCACAGTTCTTTTTGACAGACATTTTAGTGACAAACCTGAGCTTGTGCTTCACTGAGTTTATGAACTTACATTCATATTTTGTTGAAGTATTATTCAATAAATATATTTATAAAGGATTTTTGAATTGTTGCTATTTTTAGAATATTTAAAAAAAATCTCACGTACCCCTTGGCATACCTTCAAGTACCCCCAGGGGTACGCGTACCCCCATTTGAGAACCACTGTACTAGGTCATAAAATCAGTGTCAGTTGAGTCGGTCCATAGGTTGCCTGTAGGGATTTTTAATGTCCAGCAGATGTCAGTATTTAGTGACACAGTATCGACACAGTATCAATACCGTTTTGCAATGTGTCGAAACGCTTCATGACGCCTCATCAACCCATCACTAATAGAGGCAGCTCACTGGTAAGTGCTGCTATTTGAGCTATTTTTAGAACAGGCAAGCGGGCAACTCATCTGGTCCTTACGGGCTACCTGGTGCCCGCGGGCACCGCGTTGGTGACCCCTGCCCTAGTATATACAATAATATAAACCAAGTCATTGTATTTCATTTAGGATTATTTCATATCTTCATTTAAATAAAAATATATTTTTATCTTTTTTAGATAGTCAATAAATAATGTGAACATGTATCATAACATGGAAATCTAAGAGAACGTGTTGTGGATGATTGTGGACTGGGAATTTTTTTAATTTTATTTTTTTTACACATTTTTATAAAAAAAAAAGAAGAAAAGTTTTTCCGACGTATTACATTTTAGACGATTTCTCTTCTTAGTTATTATTTCTCCGGCTGTAGAAAAGACCCGCTCACAGGGCACAGAGGAGGCGTCAGTGCGACACAGTTCGCGTATCGGTCACGTGACCGAAACAGCTCATGATCGGTCACGTGACTTTCCAAAAGCGGTACGCGCACCGACACAGGGTTTCGCTCTATGAGCTCGACGCATGCGCCGATGCATCGGTGTTGCCGGACCCATCACTACTTAACACTTTAGCCACACTGACTCCTGCTAAAGTTATTTACTACACATTAGACTTGTTCAGATTGTAACATATTACGTCAACCCTGCATGATGACAAATATCTTCAGCAGCTGCAAGTTTCCTTCACCTGCCCTCAGTTCTCTAGAAGTTCCCTTCCCGTCCTCACGTCACGCCACCATCGCTCTGCGCTCTCTAAATCCGGACCGCGAGCCGAGGAAAGGAGGCATCAGCAAGCATCTGTCGGTGTCTGGAAGGACGTTGTCCGTGTGAGGAAATCTTCACCGCCGTCATCTCCATCAGCCAATCAAACAGCTGGCCTTGACCCGCATCTCGTCTTGTTTCAGGAGGTGGAGCGCCGACGAAGCTCGGATCCTCCGTGTATCCGTCAACTCCTTCCTGGACAACCTGACCCTGGTGACGGAGACCATGCAGATGTTTCCCACGGACACTTGAGCCACAGGAAGGTCGCGTCCTCTTGTCCCGCCTCTTTGTGTCATTACTACTAAAGCTTTGTTCTGACACTGAAATAAGGTTTTTTTTGTCTACATTTTGTGAACTGAATTCAAGCTGTAAATCATTGAATAGAAATGTGTGAGAAAAATGTGTTTTAAAATTCAGAGCACAAATATATGTTGGTTCAAAACTCACCTGATTGGCTGGTTCTGAGACAGGATTGATTGCTTCATTCTTAATTGTCCTAAAGTGAGTTGCTTTTAAAATGCAGCTTTTTTTCCCCTTTACAAGCTGTTTGTTTACAAGCTTTTTTAATTTCTCTTTGCTATTTGGGCTTATTAGACCCTAATTAGAATAAGTTCATAAGTACACAAATGTGTACTTCATGTTTAGTGACATGCTAATTCTTATTTTTACACTTTTTTTTTTTTTTACAAATTCCATTGTATGTTATACTCTTCTGACACCACCAGATGGCAGTATAAGTGTCCACATAAGACCCCAATTCAGTAGTGTACACAATTTTGGAAATAAGAGCTAAAAGGTGCTGTCCACGCATGTGGCCACTAAGCTTTTAGAGGTTCACACACATTTCCATCCATCCATCCATCTTCTTCCGCTTATCCGAGGTCGGGTCGCGGGGGCAGCAGCCTAAGCAGGGAAGCCCAGACTTCCCTCTCCCCAGCCACTTCGTCCAGCTCTTCCTGTGGGACCCCGAGGCGTTCCCAGGCCAGCCGGGAGACATAGTCTTCCCAACGTGTCCTGGGTCTTCCCCGCGGCCTCCTACCGGTGGGACGTGCCCTAAACACCTCCCTAGGGAGGCGTTCGGGTGGCATCCTGACCAGATGCCCGAACCACCTCATCTGGCTCCTCTCAATGTGGAGGAGCAGCGGCTTTACTTTGAGCTCCTCCCGGATGACAGAGCTTCTCACCCTATCTCTAAGGGAGAGCCCCGCCACCCGGCGGAGGAAACTCATTTCGGCCGCTTGTACCCGTGATCTTGTCCTTTCGGTCATAACCCAAAGCTAATGACCATAGTTGAGGATGGGAACGTAGATCGACCGGTAAATTGAGAGCTTTGCCTTCCGGCTCAGCTCCTTCTTCACCACAACGGATCGATACTTTTACAAATAAAGTATGTTATACTCTTCTGACACCACCAGATGGCAGTATAAGTGGCCATAAGACCCCAATTCAGTAGTGTACACAATTTTGGAAATAAGAGCTAAAAGGTGCTGTCCACGCATGTGGCCACTAAGCCTTTAGAGGTTCACACACATTTCATTCAATGAAATTGTCAGCTTCGTTAGATGTAAAAAATGCAGTTTACAAACTTCAAACGCAAAAAATTCCATGCCCCAAAAAAACATTTGTAATCGAGACACAAATTACCGTATTTTCCGCACTATTAGCCGCACCTAAAAACCACAAATTTACTCAAAAGCTGACAGTGCGGCTTTTAACCCGGTGCGCTTTATATATGGATTAATATTACGATTCATTTTCATAAAGTTTCGGTCTCGCAACTACGGTAAACAGCCGCCATCTTTTTTCCCCGTAGAAGAGGAAGTGCTTCTTCTTCTACGCAAGCAACCGCCAAGGTAAGCACCCGCCCCCATAGAACAGGAAGCGCTTCTTCTTCTACTGTAAGCAACCACCCGCCCGCGTAGAAGAAGAAAAAGCGCGCGGATATACCGTACGTTTCATTTCCTTTGTGTGTTTACATCTGTAAAGACCACAAAATGGCTCCTACTAAGCGACAGGGATCCGGTTCATGAAAAGACGCAATCTCTCCATCCGCACACGGACTACTATTTCACAGCAACTGCCTAAAGACTTTCAAGAAAAGCTGGCTACTTTCCGTGCATATTGTAAAAACAAGATAGCTGAAAAAAAGATCCGGCCAGAGAACATTATCAACATGGACGAGGTTCCACTGACTTTTGATATTCCTGTGAACCGCACTGTGGATACAACGGGAGCACGTACGGTGAATATTCGCACCACAGGGAATGAGAAGTCATCCTTCACTGTGGTTCTAGCTTGCCATGCTAATGGCCAGAAACTTCCACCCATGGTGATATTCAAAAGGAAGACCTTGCCAAAAGAGACCTTTCCAGCCGGCGTCATCATAAAAGCTAACTCGAAGGGATGGATGGATGAAGAAAAGGTGAGCGAGTGGTTAAGGTAAGTTTACGCGAAGAGGCCGGGTGGCTTTTTTCACGCAGCTCCGTCCATGTTGATATACGACTCCATGCGCGCCCACATCACGCTGGTTTTTAATATATTATTAAAGTTTGACTGACCTATCTGACTGTTTTTTTGACATTCCTTTAGCGCAGTTAGATGCGGCTTACAACACGGGGCGGCTTATAGGTGGACAAAGTTTTGAAATATGCCGTTCATTGAAGGCGCGGCTTATAACCCAGGGCGCCTTATGGTGCGGAAAATACGGTAACCTCCATGCGCCTCCCCTTAATTCGTCCTTCCTACTCTGACTTAAAAACATGGACCAATGAACTTCTTTGTTTACGACGACGTCACTGCGGTTCATGTGAAAGTGAGCGCGGTGACAGTAACACACCAGCAGGGGGCGAGAGACAACAAAAATGTATAGACTGGCTCAAGGACAATTTCATTTTTAATGCATGATCAAAAGTTGATACTCGATGAGTCTTCTTTATCATAGCTACATAAAGTTTGTTGTTGTACGATCTAATAACGTTTGCATTGTGATTTGTGGACCAACACGACGACAACGCAGGCTGCGTCTCGATTGGTGCACCTGTGTACCGTATTTTCCGGACTATAAGGTGCACTTAAAATCCTTTTTTCCCCTCAAAACTCTACAGTGCGCCTTATACCCCGGTGCGCCTAATATACAGAATAATTCTGGTTTTGCTTACCGACCTCGAAACTATTTTATTTGGTGAAATGATAAGTGTGACCAGTAGATGGCAGTCACACATACGAGATCGTGTAGTGCGCCTTATAACCCGGTGTGCCTAATGTACGGAATAATTCTGGTTTTGCTTACCGAACTCGAAACTATTTTATTTGGTGAAATGATAAGTGTGACCAGTAGATGGCAGTCACACATACGAGATATTGTAGTGCGCCTTATACCCCGGTGCGCCTAATGTATGGAATAATTCTGGTTTTGCTTACCGACCTCGAAACTATTTTATTTGGTGAAATGATAAATGTGACCAGTAGATGGCAGTCACACATACGAGATATTGTAGTGCGCCTTATACCCCGGTGCGCCTAATATACAGAATAATTCTGGTTTTGCTTACCGACCTCGAAACTATTTTATTTGGTGAAATGATAAGTGTGACCAGTAGATGGCAGTCACACATACGAGATATTGTAGTGCGCCTTATACCCCGGTGCGCCTAATGTATGGAATAATTCTGGTTTTGCTTACCGACCTCGAAACTATTTTATTTGGTGAATTGATAAGTTTGACCAGTAGATGGCAGTCACACATACGAGATATTGTAGTGCGCCTTATACCCCGGTGCGCCTAATGTATGGAATAATTCTGGTTTTGCTTACCGACCTCGAAACTATTTTATTTGGTGAAATGATAAGTGTGACCAGTAGATGGCAGTCACACATACGAGATAGTGTAGTGCACCTTATAACCCGGTGCGCCTAATGTACGGAATAATTCTGGTTTTGCTTACCGACCTCGAAGCTATTTTATTTGGTGAAATAATAAGTGTGACCAGTAGATGGCAGTCACACATACGAGATAGCGTAGTGCGCCTTATAACCCGGTGCGCCTAATGTACGGAATCATTCTGGTTTTGCTTACCGACCATGAAGCTATTTTATTTGGTGAAATGATAAGTGTGACCGGTAGATGGCAGTCACACATACGAGATAGTGTAGACTGCAATATGATGGCAGTTAACATAAGAGATACATGTAGACTGCAATATGATGGCAGTCACACACAACAGATATGGGTAGACTGCAATATGATGGCAGTCACACATAAGAGATATGTGTAGACTGCAATATGATGGCAGTCACACATAAGAGATATGTGTAGACTGCAATATGATGGCAGTCACACATAAGAGATATGTGTAGACTGCAATATGATGGCAGTCACACATAAGAGATATGTGTAGACTGCAATATGATGGCAGTCACACATAAGAGATATGTGTAGACTGCAATATGATGGCAGTCACACATAAGAGATATGTGTAGACTGCAATATGATGGCAGTCACACATAAGAGATACGTGTAGACTGCAATATGATGGCAGTCACACAAGAGATATGTGTAGACTGCAATATGATGGCAGTCACACATAAGAGATATGTGTAGACTGCAATATGATGGCAGTCACACATAAGAGATACGTGTAGACTGCAATATGATGGCAGTCACACATAAGAGATATGTGTAGACTGCAATATGATGGCAGTCACACATAAGAAATATGTGTAGACTGCAATATGATGGCAGTCACACATAAGAGATATGTGTAGACTGCAATATGATGGCAGTCACACATAAGAGATATGTGTAGACTGCAATATGATGGCAGTCACACATAAGAGATATGTGTAGACTGCAATATGATGGCAGTCACACACAACAGATATGGGTAGACTGCAATATGATGGCAGTCACACATAAGAGATATGTGTAGACTGCAATATGATGGCAGTCACACATAAGAGATATGTGTAGACTGCAATATGATGGCAGTCACACACAACAGATATGTGTAGACTGCAATATGATGGCAGTCACACATAAGAGATACGTGTAGACTGCAATATGATGGCAGTCACACATAAGAGATATGTGTAGACTGCAATATGATGGCAGTCACACATAAGAGATACGTGTAGACTGCAATATGATGGCAGTCACACATAAGAGATATGTGTAGACTGCAATATGATGGCAGTCACACATAAGAGATATGTGTAGACTGCAATATGATGGCAGTCACACATAAGAGATACGTGTAGACTGCAATATGATGGCAGTCACACATAAGAGATATGTGTAGACTGCAATATGATGGCAGTCACACATAAGAGATATGTGTAGACTGCAATATGATGGCAGTCACACATAAGAGATATGTGTAGACTGCAATATGATGGCAGTCACACATAAGAGATACGTGTAGACTGCAATATGATGGCAGTCACACATAAGAGATATGTGTAGACTGCAATATGATGGCAGTCACACATAAGAGATATGTGTAGACTGCAATATGATGGCAGTCACACATAAGAGATACGTGTAGACTGCAATATGATGGCAGTCACACATAAGAGATATGTGTAGACTGCAATATGATGGCAGTCACACATAAGAGATATGTGTAGACTGCAATATGATGGCAGTCACACATAAGAGATACGTGTAGACTGCAATATGACCCAAGTAAACAACACCAACATGTTATATGTTCCATTGAAAATATAGAACATTACACAATCTATCATGACACATAATATGAATCTTTTATTGCGCTCTATAATCCGGTGCGCCTTATATATGAAAACAGATCAAAAATAGAGCATTCATCGGCAGTGCGCCTCATAATCCGGTGCGCCCTATGGTCCGGAAAATACGGTACTTCCTTAAAATGCAGTACACTGTAAGTACCAGGATGTTGTACTGATGACACTCCAAATAGGGACACTTACCACCCTCAGTGGTCATAGCGGAAGGGGAGGAGCTAACTTGGAAAAGTGGAGCGACGCGCCGTCAAAATTCACTCACTGTCGACACATCGAGTGTTTACTTCTCAGTCCGCCTGTTACCATGACGACCGACGGCCTTTACTGTCTCCGACGTTCCCCGTCGGCCCTCAGAAGTCGTCGTCGTCGCAAATGTCCAAATAGACGTCGAAGGCTTCCCTGTTGCAGTTCCCGTCAGGCGTGAAGACGTACTTGTGGAAGGTTCCGTCCACACAAATGGCTGCCGGACGACACGACACACGTCTCAGGTCGGGCGCAAACACACACAAAACAAGACGCGTCCTCACCGATGACAGAGTTGACGTTCTTGGACGTGTTCTTCCCGAAGGCGCAGATGCAGGCGCACTCGGCGGGCACGGTGAAGCTGGCCAAAGACCACTGACTGTCCACGTACTGACCAATCACAGGGCCCACTTTCCCCACGCGCGCCAACCTGCAGTAACACACACACACACACATAGTCAGGCGTGGGCGAGGAGGCGGGGTCAAAGGGGGTCTTACGCAGAACGACGGTTCAGTTTGGTGTCTTTGAGAGCGAAGATGTGGACGGTGCCTTTGTCGCTGGACGCACACAGGAAGGAGGAGTCGTGACTGAAGTTGATGCTGCAAATAGGAAGTGGATGTTAACGTCGGCGCGCACGGTGACTCCGCCTCCTGGGCGTTACCAGTAGAGCGTGGCGGGGTCGGTGCCTCTGCGCAGCTCCACCAGCTTGTCCCTGGTGGTGGTGTCGAAGAGACGGATCAGCGTTCCTTTGCGGGAGGCGGAGGCGGCCACGCTGCCGGGCTGGTTGAGCGCCACGCAGGCGATCTCGCTCTGGTGGGCGTTGATGGTGAACGGGGCGGACGAGGTTCCAGGCTTGGTGTTGGACAAGTCCTGGAGGATGAGGCAGGTCCACATTAGAGGTGCGTGATATACATCACTGGTCCCTAAACTTTAGCCCGTGGGCCGGATTTTGAAGTCCAGAGTAAACAAAATAAATGTGTTTTTCTTTTTTTATTAATATTATTTTTTTAATCTGTCCTTTCTCACCCATCCATCAATCCATTTTCTACCGCTTGTTACTCTCGTGGTCTGTGAACACACTGTGTCGGCAAAGAATGAGGAAGTGTTGTATGTCTAGTAGAGATGCGTGGCTAGGCAATTATTTCATCCGCAACCACATCAGAAAGTTGTCAACCATCCGCCATCCACCCGATCTAACATTTAATCAGAACCGCACCCGCCCGTTGTTATATATCTAATATAGACGATGCAAGGCATTAGTGAGGTTATAAAGCTTTTGCCTGTTAAAGAAAGGAGACTGATCCAATGCAGCACAGACATTCGCGTGCCACGCTGTCACGACCCAGACGCACACCAGTGCGCAATCATATGGGAGCCGCGCTGAGCGCACCTCCAAGCGCGTCTCGCTGCCGGCGACGGCCGGGTATGGGCCCGACGCTCCAGCGCCATCCATTTTCAGGGCTAGTTGATTCGGCAGGTGGGTTGTTACACACTCCTTAGCGGGTTCCGACTTCCATGGCCACCGTCCTGCTGTCTATATCAACCAGGGTGAGCCCCACCCCTTTCGTGAGCGCACTGCGCGCGGAGTGACCCCTGTTACGCGCCCCCGGCAACAGGGGTGGCGGGCAGGTAAGCTGCGCGGGCGGAGCGCGCGGAGTGACCCCTGTTACGAGCCCCCGGCCATGGGGGTGGCGGGCAGGTAAGCTGCTTACCTGCTGCGCGTGACGCCGGCCGAGGCGGGGTGGTGACCCTGGACGTGCGTCGGGCCCTTCTCGCGGATCGCCTCAGCTACGGCTCCCGGTGGGGCCCTCTCGGGGGAAAGGGCCTCGGTGCCGGACCCCGGCGAGGCGTCCCTTCTCCGCTCCGTAAAAGTGTCCATCTCTTTTTTTTTTTTCTTCTGTTGTGGCATATGCTGCAGGTGCCTGCTCGTTTTTCGTATGTGGGTAACAACATTTAACTATGTATATATATTTCCGAATTGGTTTAACTGCCACCCGCCTGAATCTATTTAAAATCTAATTTTTTTTAATTTCAACCGCCCGACCCGACCCGCGGATAAAATCTAATTTTTTAAAATTTCATCCGCCCGATCCGCGGACTCCGCGGTTGTGCCCGCAAACTGCGCATCTCTAATGTCTAGCAATGAAACACGAAGGCGGACGTGTGTGCATGGAGGAAATACTTGTTGGAATTGGGCCTGTTGGTAGCTTAAAATCGGCAATAAAAGCTAAAAAGAGCGTCGGACTTTGTGTGACTTCTTCTGGATGCTACAAAACCAGTGAAGTTGTCAAATTGTGTAAATGGTAAATTAAAAGAGAATACAATGACATACCTGCCAACTACTCCGGTTTTCCCGTAATTAGTACGGTTTTCATCAACCTATTCCGGGTTACGGTTGCAGTGATAAAAAATACAGTTTTTCATTAATTAAAATGTTTTATTATTTTTTAAGTTTTATTCACGGAATCGCGTAACAACAATGACAATCGACACTGCTTCCCGTAACTTCCTATCGAGCCATTCCGAATGCCATGCGCGAGGCTATTTATAGCACCGCTGCCAAGCACGAGGCACCTGTTGCCATTGTTTCCAAACGAGCGAACGATCATGGAATCAGCCGGAGAAAAATCGCAAACGAGTCTTAAACCGAAAAGAAAACTGCAGTCATTCCGTGAAGAATATTCAAAAGCCTATCCGGGAATAATTATCCGTTCCAAAAAGGGTGAAAACTATGCGAATTGCACCTTGTGCAGACAAGATTTTTCGATCGGACACGGAGGAATTAGCGATGTAAAAGACCACGTTGGGACAAAAAAACACAAGTCTAATGCCGTTGCTAGCGATACAAGTGGAAAACTTTCAACGTTTGTCTGCGCCCAAACAGATTCTTTGGATGTGATAAATGCCGAAGTTTTATTTACGGAGGCAATAATTGAGCAAACAAAAAGGTAATGACACCAATGTTATCTATTGGAATTGTTTAGTACTGTTATACTGTTAAAAGTGTTTATACTATTTATGCTTTCAAGTCCAAGTTGAAGAAATCTTGTTAAATGTTGACAGCATAACTACCAAAATACAGAAGTATGTCCTTAATATTTTTGCAGTGCTATTTCTGTTGAAAAGTTAAAATGATTACATTAGAGATGTGATGTGCCACTTTTCAAGTGGTTATTGCAAGAAGCTGCAATATATATTCATACCTGCCAACTTTTGAAATCAGAAAAACCTAGTAGCCAGGGTCCAGGGGCCGCAGGTGGGGGGTTCAGGGGGGCGAAGCCCCCCCAACGCAAAATGATTATTAGCATTCAGACAGGTTAAAATGTTGCTAAAACCATCACTTTTCTATCAGTCACAGTGACTTTTCAAAACAAAAATATTACAGCAAAAATCATATGGGTTGATTGACATGTTTATTCTGTAAGCTAACTTCAATAGTTTGAAATTATTTTGACAGTTAATGCCAGTTATCCTGTGAACCTTTCACAAGACTTCAATTTGTTAATTGAAAGTATAAACAGTTTAAACACTTTTTACAGTAAACAAATGGTAAAACAGTACTAAACAATTCCATTAAAAAAAAATTGGTGTCATTAACTTTCTGACAAACTTGTATAATCTACTGCCTTGTTCAATTGTAAAAAATATTCTGTGCCTAAAATTCACATTTCTATCACAATGATCATACTGTAAACATGGTAAGCTAACTTCATTAAAATTAATAGTCCTGTCAATAGCATGGAATTACAATTCAAATGTAGTTTTTTTGTAAGCCTTTCAAAAGAATTCCAAATATGAAAAATTAATGAAAATTAATTTAAGCCATCAGACACTTGAAAAGTGGCACATCACATCTCTAATGTAATCATTTGAACTTTTCAACAGAAATAGCACTGCAAAAATATTAAGGACATACTTCTGTATTTTGGTAGTTATGCTGTCAACATTTAACAAGATTTCTTCAACTTGGACTTGAAAGCATAAATAGTATAAACACTTTTAACAGTATAACAGTACTAAACAATTCCAATAGATAACATTGGTGTCATTACCTTTTTGTGGCTAAAATCCGAAAAACGTTGAAAGTTTTCCACTTGTATCGCTAGCAACGGCATTAGACTTGTGTTTTTTTGTCCCAACGTGGTCTTTTACATCGCTAATTCCTCCGTGTCCGATCGAAAAATCTTGTCTGCACAAGGTGCAATTCGCGTAGTTTTCACCCTTTTTGGAACGGATAATTATTCCCGGATAGGCTTTTTGAATATTCTTCACGGAATGACTGCGGTTTTCTTTTCGGTTTAAGACTCGTTTGCGATTTTTCTCCGGCTGATTCCATGATCGTTCGCTCGTTTGGAAACAATGACAACAGGTGCCTCGTGCTTGGCAGCAGTGCTATAAATAGCCTCGCGCATGGCATTCGGAATGGCTCGATAGGAAGTTACGGGAAGCAGTGTCGATTGTCGTTGTTGTTACGCGATTTCGTGAATAAAACTTTAAAAAAAATATTCATCCATCCATCCATCTTCTTCCGCTTATCCGAGGTCGGGTCGCGGGGGCAGCAGCCTAAGCAGGGAATCCCAGACTTCCCTCTCCCCAGCCACTTCGTCCAGCTCTTCCTGTGGGATCCCGAGGCGTTCCCAGGCCAGCTGGGAGACATAGTCTTCCCAACGTGTCCTGGGTCTTCCCCGCGGCCTCCTACCGGTCGGACGTGCCCTAAACACCTCCCTAGGGAGGCGTTCGGGTGGCATCCTGACCAGATGCCCGAACCACCTCATCTGGCTCCTCTCGATGTGGAGGAGCAGCGGCTTTACTTTGAGCTCCTCCCGGATGACAGAGCTTCTCACCCTATCTCTAAGGGAGAGCCCCGCTACCCGGCGGAGGAAACTCATTTCGGCCGCTTGTACCCGTGATCTTGTCCTTTCGGTCATAACCCAAAGCTCATGACCATAGGTGAGGATGGGAACGTAGATCGACCGGTAAATTGAGAGCTTTGCCTTCCGGCTCAGCTCCTTCTTCACCACAACGGATCGATACAGCGTCCACATTACTGAAGACGCCGCACCGATCCGCCTGTCGATCTCACGATCCACTCTTCCCACACTCGTGAACAAGACTCCGAGGTACTTGAACTCCTCCACGTGGGGCAAGATCTCCTCCCCAACCCGGAGATGGCACTCCACCCTTTTCCGGGCGAGAACCATGGACTCGGACTTGGAGGTGCTGATTCTCATCCCAGTCGCTTCACACTCGGCTGCGAACCGATCCAGCGAGAGCTGAAGATCCTGGCCAGATGAAGCCATCAGGACCACATCATCTGCAAAAAGCAGAGACCTAATCCTGCAGCCACCAAACCAGATCCCCTCAACGCCTTGACTGCGCCTAGAAATTCTGTCCATAAAAGTTATGAACAGAATCGGTGACAAAGGGCAGCCTTGGCGGAGTCCAACCCTCACTGGAAACGTGTCCGACTTACTGCCGGCAATGCGGACCAAGCTCTGGCACTGATCATACAGGGAGCGGACTGCCACAATCAGACAGTCCGATACCCCATACTCCCTGAGCACTCCCCACAGGACTTCCCGAGGGACACGGTCGAATGCCTTCTCCAAGTCCACAAAACACATGTAGACTGGTTGGGCAAACTCCCATGCACCCTCAAGGACCCTGCCGAGATTTTTTCTAAATGAATGAAAAACCGTATTTTTTATCACTGCAACCCCGGGAGAGGAGCTGGACGAAGTGGCTGGGGAGAGGGAAGTCTGGGCTTCCCTGCTTAAGCTGCTGCCCCCGCGACCCGACCTCAGATAAGCGGAAGAAGATGGATGGATGGATGGATGCAACCGTAACCCGGAATAGGTTGATGAAAACCGTACTAATTACGGGAAAACCGGAGTAGTTGGCAGGTATGTATAACACAATATAGGTTTTATATGGTCCACGTGTTATGTGGAGAGGAAGGACAAAGAAGCGGAGTAGAACTCACCACCAGCTGCAGGCTCCCACATTTGTGACCTGGAAAGACCAGCAGCTGCTTGTCCAGACTAGGACACAAGTCACACAGACCTGTAGGGACAGCACTGGCGGTTACAAAATGGCCGGCAACCACTCCAAGATGGCTGACGGGAGTTTTGCAGCACCTTTGGGATTGTCTCGGGTGTCAAACTCGAACAGCTTGACGGGCTTGTCGGGAAAGGTGTAGACGTAGATGCGGTTCTTCAACACGATGACGATCCTGGGAAGAGAGTCGGTGGGCGTGATGCGTTTGTGGCGAGCGAGCGGCGGCGGACTCACTTGTCGTGTCTCATGCGGACCGCCAAGACGGGCTTGGTGAAGGTGAACTCCAGCACCAGCTTGTCTTTGGCGTCTCGGCACTCGCGGGCGTCGTCCCAGATCAAGACTGTAAAAGACACCGACCGTCAAAACCCGCTCGGATCAAAGCCACTTTGAGTCACTCGCCTGATATTTCAGAGAACTTGGGATTGACTCCGCCCCCGACCACGGCCAGCAGGTTGGATCGGTGCAGCATGGAGCACAGCGCCACGCTTCCCACTTGCTCGTGATCTACACGGACCGAGACATAAGGCGGGGTTAGAGGTGGCGCCCGTTGGACGCCGGCGAGGCATCGGCGGCTAGACGCTCACCGAGGTGACCTTTCTCCATCAGAGGCTCCACGTTGTAGATCCTCACACCTGACTCCATGGAGCAGCAGAAGCAACCTGACAAGAAGGAATACCGATCAAGTATTCTGTGTACTTAGTAGGGATGTCCCGATCCAGGTTTTTGCACTTCCGATCCGATACCGATATTGTTTTTGCACTTCCGATCCGATACCGATACTGACCGATACTGGCCTATCCGAGCATGTATTAAAGTTTCAAGTTATTTAGCCTACTTAGTTGTCAGAATCATGTTGAAAAGGGTTTTAGTACTCTTGATAACAACTAGCCAGCTGAATTAGGGGAGTTTGAATACCGTATTTTCCGCACCATAAGCCGCCCCGTGTTATAAGCCGCGCCTTCAATGAACGGCATATTTCAAAACTTTGTCCACCTATAAGCCGCCCCGTGTTATAAGCCGCATCTAACTGCGCTACAGGGAATGTCAAAAAAACAGTCAGATAGGTCAGTTAAACTTTAATAATATATTAAAAACCAGCGTTCTAACAACTCTGTTCACTCCCAAAATGTACGGTAATGTGCAAATGTGCAATCACAAACATAGTAAAATTCAAAATAGTGCAGAGCAATAACATCAATAACTTAATGTTGCTCGAACGTTAATGTCACAACACACAAAATAAACCTAACACTCACTTTCTGAAGTTATTCTTCATTCATAAATCCCTCGAATTCTTCTCCTACGGTGTCCGAATTAAAAAGTTGGGCGAATTACGGGATCCAAAATGGCCGGCTCCGTCTCGTCGAAGTCATCAGAGTCAGTGTCGCTGTTGTTTTTCCAGCAGTTCCGTGAATCCTGCCTTCCGGAAAGCTCGGACCACAGTTGAGACTGAAATATCCGCCCAGGCATTTACGATCCACTGGCAGATGTTGGCGTATGTCGTCCGGCGCTGTCTCCCTGTCTTAGTGAATGTGTGTTCGCCTTCGGTCATCCATTGTTCCCACGCCGTTCGCAGTCATGCTTTAAATGCCTTGTTGACACCAATATCGAGCGGTTGGAGTTCTTTGGTTAATCCACCCGGAATGACGGCGAGTGTTGTATTTGTGTGCTTCACTTGTTTTTTGACACCATCTGTGATGTGGGCGCGCATGGAGTCGTATATCAACATGGACGGAGCTGCGTGAAAAAAGCCACCCGGCCTCTTCGCGTAAACTTCCCTTAACCACTCGCTCATCTTTTCTTCATCCATCCATCCCTTCGAGTTAGCTTTTATGATGACGCCGGCTGGAAAGGTCTCTTTTGGCAAGGTCTTCCTTTTGAATATCACCATGGGTGGAAGTTTCTGGCCATTAGCATGGCAAGCTAGAACCACAGTGTGTCGCTTAGTAGGAGCCATTTTGTGGTCTTTACAGATGTAAACACACAAAGGAAATGAAACGTAATACCCGCGCGCTTCCTCTTCTATGGGGGCGGGTGCTTACCTTGGCGGTTGCTTACCGTAGAAGAAGAAGCACTTCCTCTTCTACGGGGAAAAAAGATGGCGGCTGTTTACCGTAGTTGCGAGACCTAAACTTTATGAAAATGAATCTTAATATTAATCCATATATAAAGCGCACCGAGTTATAAGCCGCACTGTCAGCTTTTGAGTAAATTTGTGGTTTTTAGGTGCGGCTAATAGTGCGGAAAATATACACAATGGTTGGTAACAAGAAACTGACCTGTTTTTAAAATATTGCGATATTTTAAGGCCATATTGCGATACACAATATATATCTCGATATTTTGCCTTAGCCTTGAATGAACACTTGATGCATATAATCACAGCAGTATGATGATTCTATGTGTTTTGATTGATTGATTGAGACTTTTATTAGTAGGTTGCACAGTGAAGTACATATTCCGAACAATTGACCACTAAATGGTAACACCCCAATAAGTTTTTCAACTTGTTTAAGTCGGGGTCCACTTAAATTGATTCATGATACAGATATATACTATCAGATATATACTATCATCATAATACAGTCATCACACAAGATAATCACATTGAATTATTTACATTATTTATAATCCAGGGTGTGGAGGGGGGCGCCGGATGTAAGTGTCAAAAAGACAGCCAAAAAAGTTTGATATGAGAATAAATCTAAAGTTAAAATATAGGGTAGAAATGCACCCATTTGCAGGAAATGTAGTCTTGATTTTCAAAATGTTCTTTCAAGGCTTGCATGTCTACTTAAAACATTCTTCTTCATACTGCATTAATATATGCTACTTTTAAACTTTCATGCAGAGAAGGAAATCACAACTGAAAAAATCACTAATTTTTTCATATGGTGTTGATCTGGAAATTTTTGCCTCGGCATTTTGATGGTGTGGGCGTGTGGCACCGAACGGAGATAAGCGTCTCGACAGACGTTACAATATTTGAACAATGATGACGAACCCCAAACCATCACCCAACCATGCAAATTTAGCATTTCCTTTGGAAATCGAGGTCCCAGAGTCTGGAGGAAGACAGGAGAGGCACAGGATCCACGTTGCCTGAAGTCTAGTGTAAAGTTTCCACCATCAGTGATGGTTTGGGGTGCCATGTCATCTGCTGGTGTCGGTCCACTCTGTTTCCTGAGATCCAGGGTCAACGCAGCCGTCTACCAGCAAGTTTTAGAGCACTTCATGCTTCCTGCTGCTGACCTGCTCTATGGAGATGGAGATTTCAAGTTCCAACAGGACTTGGCGCCTGCACACAGCACAAAATCTACCCGTGCCTGGTTTACGGACCATGGTATTTCTGTTCTAAATTGGCCCGCCAACTCCCCTGACCTTAGCCCCATAGAAAATCTGTGGGGTATTGTGAAAAGGAAGATGCAGAATGCCAGACCCAAAAACGCAGAACAGTTGAAGGCCACTATCAGAGCAACCTGGGCTCTCATAACACCTGAGCAGTGCCAGAAACTCATCGACTCCATGCCACGCCGCATTAACGCAGTAATTGAGGCAAAAGGAGCTCCAACCAAGTATTGAGTATTGTACATGCTCATATTTTTCATTTTCATACTTTTCAGTTGGCCAACATTTCTAAAAATCCCTTTTTTGTATTAGCCTTAAGTAATATTCTAATTTTGTGACACACGGAATTTTGGATTTTCATTTGTTGCCACTTCAAATCATCAAAATTAAATGAAATAAACATTTGAATGCATCAGTCTGTGTGCAATGAATACATATAATGTACAAGTTACACCTTTTGAATGCAATTACTGAAATAAATCAAGTTTTTCAAAATATTCTAATTTACTGGCTTTTACCTGTATATAAAAAAATGGGTATTTCTGTCTGTCATTCCGTCGTACATTTTTTTTTCTTTTTACGGAAGGTTTTTTGTAGAGAATAAATGATGAAAAAAAACACTTAATTGAACGGTTTAAAAGAGGAGAAAACATGAAAAAAATTAAAATAAAATTTTGAAACATAGTTTATCTTCAATTTCGACTCTTTATAATTCAAAATTCAACCGACAAAAAGAAGAGAAAAATTAGCTTATTTGAATCTTTTTGAAAAAATTAAAAAAAAGAATTTATGGAACATCATTAGTCATTTTTCCTGATTAAGATACATTTTAGAATTTTGATGACATGTTTTAAATTGGTTAAAATCCAATCTGCACTTTGTTAGAATATTTAACAAACTGGACCAAGCTATATTTCTAACAAAGACAAATCAGTATTTCTTCTAGATTTTCCAGAACAAAAATTTTAAAAGAAATTCAAAATACTTTGAAATAAGATTTAAATTTGATTCTACAGATTTTCTAGATTTGCCAGAATAATTTTTTTGAATTTTAATCATAGTAAGTTTGAAGAAATATTTCACAAATATTAAAGTTAAAAAGTTAAAGTACCAATGATTGTCACACACACACTAGGTGTGGCGAGATTATTCTCTGCATTTGACCCATCACCCTTGATCACCCCCTGGGAGGTGAGGGGAGCAGTGGGCAGCAGCGGTGGCCGCGCCCGGGAATCATTTTGGTGATTTAACCCCCAATTCCAACCCTTGATGCTGAGTGCCAAGCAGGGAGGTAATGGGTCCCATTTTTATAGTCTTTGGTATGACTCTGCCGGGGTTTGAACTCACAACCTACCGATCTCAGGGCGGACACTCTAACCACTAGGCCACTGAGTAGGTATTCTTCGTCGAAAAAACAGAAGCTAAAATATTTATTATTCTTTACAATAAAAAATAAATAAATTTACTTGAACATTGATTTAAATTGTCAGGAAAGAAGAGGAAGAAATTTAAAAGGTAAAAAGGTATATTTGTTTAAAAATCCTAAAATCATTTTTAAGGTTGTATTTTTTCTCTAAAATTGTATTTCTAAAAGTAATAAGAAGCAACGTAAAAAATAAATGAATTTATTTAAACAAGTGAAGACCCATCCATCCATCCATTTTCTACCGCTTATTCCAAGTGAAGACCAAGTCTTTAAAATATTTTCTTGGATTTTCAAATTCTATTTGAGTTTTGTCTCTTTTAGAATTAAAAATGTCGAGCAAAGCGAGACCAGCTTGCTAGTAAATAAATAAAATTTAAAAAATAGAGGCAGCTCATTGGTAAGTGCTGCTCTTTGAGCTATTTTTAGAACAGGCCAGCGGGCGACTCATCTGGTCCTTACGGGCGACCTGGTGACCGCGGGCACCGCGTTGGTGACCCCTGCCCTAGTATATACAATAATATAAACCAAGTCATTGTATTTCATTTAGGATTATTTCATATCTTCATTTAAATAAAAATATATTTTTATCTTTTTTAGATAGTCAATAAATAATGTGAACATGTATCATAACATGGAAATCTAAGAGAACGTGTTGTGGATGATTGTGGACTGGGAATTTTTTTAATTTTATTTTTTTACACATTTTTATAAAAAAAACAAAAATAAAAAGTTTTTCCGACGTATTACATTTTAGACGATTTCTCTTCTTAGTTATTATTTCTCCGGCTGTAGAAAAGAGCCGCTCACAGGGCACAGAGGAGGCGTCAGTGCGACACAGTTGGCGTATCGGTCACGTGACCAAAACAGCTCGTGATCGGTCACGTGACTTTCTAAAAGCGGTACGCGCACCGACACAGGGTTTTGCTCTATGAGCTCGACGCATGCGCCGATGCATCGGTGTTGCCGGACCCAACTACAACTAGCGATTAATGCCCTAGTTGTCAGCTAGCAATTAACCCGCCAGTTGCCAGTTAGCGAATAGCGCCTTAGTTGTCAGCTAGTGATTAGCACACTAGATGCCAGCTAGCAATTAGCGGCCCAATACTGCTATGGAGACATATAGTTAGTATTCCACAATAACAAGGTGCCTTTAGGACCATCCATCCATCCATTTCCTACCGCTTGTCCCTTAGTTTAATATAAATTAAATCATAATTTCATACAAGATACACAAGTAGTGTGGAGTGGACGTGACGATGAGCGTCTGGCAACTTACTGTGATCCTGGTTGAACTGCAGACTGTTGACTCCTCGCTGCTGGGCCATGTCTGCTTCTTGGCTTCTACAAATCCTTTAGACGTCGAACTGCTTTGCTGCGGCAGTTGAGAATAGATTCGGGATTCGAAAGATGGCCTTTGTTGCTATCAAAGTGAAGACCACAACAAAGATGTTGCAACTCGACGCGTTGTTTTGTTTACGCGAGGAAACGTCACAGTACTTCCGGTTTACTTCCGTTTCCGGTTAGTTTTTCGAAACAAAAAAAACTGCACAAATAAAGGGTATTCTAGTTTTTAACACAATCATAATTACGTATTAAATTGATCAAGTTTATATGTAAAAGACGACCATTAGGCCACCAACTTTGACACATTTACGTTTTTATACTAAATTTCCAATATGGTTTATCTAACGACATATTATACACACTTTAAAAACACAAACACATGGCGAATGAAAAACAATTGGATAAATGGGTCAGAAATTGGGATTTTATTCACAAGTTAGCATCTTGGGTTTAAATGTATCACTCATAGACATCTTATAAGTAGACGCAGCATGGAGCGCTACTGCCTACTGGCGCTGACGAGACGCGGGGCCGCCATCTTGGAGTGGTGATCCGCTCCACTCAGTGCAATTCATTTGGCAGGAGCAATGAACTGTCAGCGCATTTAATTCATCTTACCTCACTGAATACCACTGATTTTCACGCGCTTTTTTGTCATACGTGTAGCTATGATAAAGGACACATGTTTTACTATTCATAGTTTGCTTAACAGTAATAGAATATTCTTATATGCTATAAGTGACCAGGCGTCTGAGATCAAAACTGGGAATATAATCCCAGAGAGAAGGGTCAGCTATTTTTAAATTGAAGAAACAATATGATTAGGTTTTATATACATGCGTATATCCTACATAAACAATGTATGAATACATTAGATATCTATATATCTATAGACTATCTCTGTTGCTGCAGCAGCAGAGAGTTTATTCTGTCTTGACACTTTGTATTGATATTTTCTATTACATTCTTCCCTTAAATGATCATGTTTACAGTGATTGTTTTATATGTATTTTTTTATGTATGTCGCTTTGGATAAAAGCGTCTGCCAAATACTTAAACATAAACATATACAAACACCTGAAAGTCTTTATATCAGCTAAAACCACCAATCTGTTTCACTGGATTCAGAATAAAACCAAATTCTGTTTTACCCAACAATGTTAGTATTTGAATATTGTTACTTGAAGACTTATTCCTGGTTACATATATACTGTTAAGAAAGTATTGTCTTATACTTTGCTTAAAATGAGAATGCATCATAATCAGTGGCGGCTGGTGAATTTTGTTTTAGGTGTCAGAATCATTTATTTCAACTTTGTTATTTAAGTATGACATTTTTAAATGAAATTAATTTCATTGACAAGCAATTCTTTTATGGTCATACTCTTGTTTGCTAGCGACTATGATTTCAGTACTATTGAAGATCTTTGCTCCTCAACTCTGTGGTAATATTTTCACAAAATACAACCAATAGTACGTTCATGTTAAATCTTACTTGTGAAAAGTAATCCCCCGATTCCTATTTTCAACAGTCTGCTCATTTGAGCAGGAAAACGCTGAACACCATCTTTGTTTTCTACCTGTCAACTGTCAGTTTAGGCTGCTCGCCAGCTCTTCATCACCACTTCAAGATGGCAGCCCAATTTCTCGTTTCACAGCAGCCAATGCTGCGTCTGCTTATAAGAGGTCTGTGGTTGCAACTCGACGCGTTTTGTTTACGCGAGAAAACGCCAAAGTACTTCCGTTTAGTTTTGTTAAACTCTACAAATAAGGGTATTTTAGTTTAATACAATCATAATTGTGTAGTAAATTGATAAATTTTATATGTAAAAGACGACCATTAGGCCACCAACTTTGACACATTTACGCTTTTGTACTAAATTTTCAATATGGTTTATTTAACGACATATTACACACATTTTAAAATCAAACACAAATTGGATAAATAATGGGTCAGAAATTGTGATTTTATTCATAAGTTAGCATCTTGGGTTTAAATGTGGTCTTGCTAATGTCGCACGACCGATGACGTCACGTGTTGGTACAGATGCAGGTCTCTGATATGGCCCAAGAGGCGCCACTATACCTCGCCCACTTTCTTCTCACTGGTTTGGTTTTGATTCTCTGCAGAGTCTGCCAAGAACAAAGTTAGCAGCGTTAGCGCACAGAGGCCGCGTTAGCACACAGAGGCCGCGTTAGTCTGCTGTAAAAGTTCAGAAGTGAAGTACCACAGTTGTAGAGGCTGCGCACTCTCTGGATGTCGATGGACGTCATTCTGCCTCGCTGGCCCATTTCCGTCTCCTTCACTTTGGCCTTGATGGTGGGACGGCCGTTGGTTGAAAAAAAAGTGCTGCGAACAAAAAAGGAGCTCAGTTCCAAGTGTGTGTGTGTGTGTGTGTGTGTGTGTATACGTTACCTGCCGTAGTGCATGATGGAGGACAGGTCGTACGGAAGCTGGAAGGTTTTGCCAGTTTGCATTTTGAAGTTGCGTTCCCGCCCTTAGAGACAGGAATCAAGCGTGAAAAACACGTTAAATCAGGGTCCCCAAACTACGGCCCGCGGGCAGGACCCGGCCTGCCAGCGTCTAAAATCCGGCCCGTGGGAGTCCCAAGTTAAAAAAAAATTGTAATTTAGATTATTATAAACCTGTCCTTTCTAATACATTTTCTACTGCTTGTTACTCTCGGTGTCTCCTAGCCGCTCATATCGTCTAAAAATGCATTTTCCCCATTGATAACGACACATCGGTGTGTGAAAGAAGGAAATCAGGCTAGAAATAAGGAAGGATGAAAGGAAAGAAGGCTAGAAATAAGGAAAGAAGGTAGAAATAAGGAAGGAATGAAGGATGGAAATAAAGGATGGAAATAAAGAAATAAAAGGAAATAAGGAAGGAATGAAGGATGGAAATAAAGAAATAAAAAGAAAGAAGGAAATAAGGAAGGAATGAAGGATGGAAATAAGGAAATAAAGGATGGAAATAAGGAAATAAAGGATGGAAATAAAGAAATAAAGGATGGAAATAAAGAAATAAAGGATGGAAATAAAGAAATAAAAGGAAATAAGGAAGGAAGGAAAGAAGGCTATAAATAAGGAAGGAAGGAAAGAAGGCTATAAATAAGGAAGGAAGGAAAGAAGGCTATAAATAAGGAAGGAAGGAAAGAAGGCTATAAATAAGGAAGGAAGGAAATAAGGAAAGAAATAAGGAAGGAAGGAAATAAGGAAAGAAATAAGGAAGGAAATAAGGAAAGAAATAAGGAAGGAAGGAAAGAAGGCTAGAAATAAGGAAGGAAGGAAGGAAAGAAGGCTAGAAATAAGGAAGGAAGGAAAGAAAGAAGGCTAGAAATAAGGAAGGAAGTAAGGAAAGAAGGCTAGAAATAAGGCTGAAGTAAGGAAGGCTAGAAATAAGGCTGAAGTAAGGAAGGCTGGAAGGAAAGAAGGCTAGAAATAAGGAAGGAAGGAAAGAAGGCTAGAAATACGGCTGGAAGGAAGGAAGGCTAGAAATAAGGAAGGAAGGAAAAAAGGAAGGAAATCAGGCTACACAAGGAATGAAGGCTGGAAATAAGGAAATAAAGGATGGAAATAAGGAAGTAAGGAAAGAAGGCTGGAAATAAGGAAGGAAGGAAAGAAGGCTAGAAATAAGGAAGGAAGGAAAGAAGGCTAGAAATAAGGAAGGAAAGAAGGCTAGAAATAAGGCTGAAGTAAGGAAGGCTGGAAGGAAAGAAGGCTAGAAATAAGGCTGAAGTAAGGAAGGCTGGAAGGAAAGAAGGCTAGAAGTAAGGAAGGCTGGAAGGAAAGAAGGCTAGAAATAAGGAAGGAAATAAGGAAAGAAGGCTGGAAGGAATGAAGGCTAGAAATAAGGAAGGAAATAATGAAGGATGGAAGGAATGAAGGAAAGAGGGAAGGAATGAAGGAAAGAATGAAGGAAAGAATGAGATACACATATATACACACGTGTGCACACACACGTGTGTGTGTGTGCACACGTGTGTGTGTGTGTGTGTGTGTGTGTGTACTGTACACAACCCAATGCCCCCCCGGGGTCAAAAAGTTTGGGGACCCCTTGCGTTAAATAACCTTCTCACCTTTCATGATGTTTTCAGACACGATGGTGATGTATCCCTTGCGGTCCTCCCTGGTGTGCTCGTGGTAGAAGCCCAGCGCGTGGAGGATCTCGTGCACGATGTTGCCCACCATGCAGGTGGGGCCCACGTGCACGCCCTGCTTGCCGCCGATGGCGCCCACGTACGACGCGCACCTACGTGACGGCACGGTCAGAAGGTCAAACACACTTCAACATAGTCCATTTACTAACATGATCCGGTTGAAGAAAGTCTTCAAACTACTAAAATGTTCACAGAAAACTAAACTCCTTGAACTTATTCCAAAGAAGATGTGGTGAAGTCAGGAGTGTCAAACTCAGTTTCATGGCAGTAATGGCTGCTTTTAATTCATTTACATGAAACCTGTGATTAATACTAATGCAGATTACTTTATTTTATGTATAACTTGCTTTAAAATCAGAAATAAAAAGGTGGCAAGCAGACATTTAACTGTTTTTATCTCACAAAAAGAGTTTTGTTATACAGTATATAATAATATAATTAGCATGATCAGACATTAAAGTTTAAAATATGCTTTTTTTCTTGTCAAAATTGAAAGATTGAATGCATTTAGTAAAAAAAAAAAAAAAAAAGTATCAGTCATGAGCACATTAACCAGCTAGCGATTAGCACTCTAGTTGCCAGCTAGCGATCAGTGTGCTAGTTGTCAGTTAAATAGCGCGTTAGTTGTCAGCCATTAGCATGTTAGTGGTCGGCTAGCGATTAGCACTCTAGTTGCCAGCTAGCGATCGGTATGCTAGTTAATAGTTAGCGATTACCACGCTAATTGTCAGCTAGTGATTAGTGCTTTATTTGTCAGCTACTGATTAGCTCCCTAGCTGTCAGCTAGCGATCAGTGTGCTAGTTGTCAGTTAAATAGCGCGTTAGTTGTCAGCCATTAGCATGTTACTTGTCAGCTAGCGATTAGCACTCTAGTTGCCAGCTAGCGATCGGTATGCTAGTTAACAGTTAGCGATTACCACGCTAATTGTCAGCTACTGATTAGTGCTCTATTTGTCAGCTACTGATTAGCTCCCTAGCTGTCAGCTAGCGATCGGCGTGCTATTTGTCAGCTAGAGATTGCAGCGTTAGTTGCCAACTAGCAATTAGCGCGTCAGTTGCCAGCCAGCAATTGTTGCAGTGGTTGTTAGCTAGTGATTAGCGCCCTCGTTGTCAGCTCGCCATTAAAGTTAAAGGTTAAAGTACCAATGATTGTCACACACACACACACACACACACACACACACACACACACACACACACACTAGGTGTGGTGAAATGTGTCCTCTGCATTTGACCCATCACCCTTGTTCACCCCCCTGGGAGGTGAGGGGAGCAGTGGGCAGCAGCAGTGGCCACGCCCGGGAATCATTTTTGGGGATTTAACCCCCAATTTAACCCCAAGGGGTGCCAAGCAGGGAGGTAATGGCTCCCATTTTTATAGTCTTTGGTATGACTCGGCCGGGGTTTGAACTCGCAACCTACCCATCTCAGGGCGGACACTAACCACTAAAAAAGTTTGAAATATGCATTTTTTTTTTTCTGTCAAAATTGTAAGAACGAATGCATTTAGTAAAATAAATGTAATAAAATACCATTTTTTAGGCTTTCGTGGGCCACATAGAATGATGTGGCGGGCCAGAACCGGCCCCCGGGCCTTGAGTTTGACACCTGTGCATTAAGTGAGTCATGACTGACTTGACTATGTTGCATTTAGAAGGACTTGTAACAATAGAGAACCGGAAGTGAAAATAATCTGGTGGTGTTTTCTACAAAGTAGAAAAGCTTAGAGTCTTCCTACTCCTTTTCAAGTTCAAAATAAACTTCAACCAGTAGAGAGCCTCCTCTGGAACAAAGCGGAACTACAAGAAGCTAGCTTCAAAATAAAAGGTTTTTTGCAAAAATGCAAAGAAAACAAGCATCTGGTGATTAGTACCCCAGGGGTCTATCCTCAGCACACTCAGTTTATCACATGTGAGGGGGTCAATATGTTAGACTCTCAGACCCTTGGGAGGATACGAAGGCGATGTAGTCCTTCTCGGTGGTGCGCTTGTGGAAGGACAGGCAGGTGTTGTCGGAGATCATCTTGAACGCGGCCAGGATTTCATCGGTGCGAGCCACTGTCAAAACAACCACGGCACAGCTTAGACTCGCTGGCAAGACTCGGGGCAAGACACAAACTCACTTACCCAGGTTTGGGTTGATCTCGTACGGGATTTTGAGGGTGGACCACTTATGGTCCACGGCGTTCCGGTCTTTCTGTGGGGGGGGGGAAAGAGGAAACCATGTGACCTGGTGTGGATTATGGCTAGCTTGGTAAAGAGATGAAGAGAAAGAAGACTGACTTTGAGGAGAATGTCGCCCTCCTGCAGACCTTTATCCTTCGTCATCAGTTCTGTGGACATCAGAGCGTGATTTAGTGATGGGTCCGGCAACACCGATGCGTCGAGCTCATAGAGCGAAACCCTGTGTCGGTGCGCGTACCGCTTTTAGAAAGTCACGTGACCGATCATGAGCTGTTTTGGTCACGTGACCGATACGCCAACTGTGTCGCACTGACGCCTCCTCTGTGCCCTGTGAGCGTCTCTTTTCTACAGCCGGAGAAATAATAACTAAGAAGAGAAATCGTCTAAAATGTAATACGTCGGAAAAACTTTTTATTTTTATAAAAACGTGTAAAAAAATAAAATTAAAAAAATTCCCAGTCCACAATCATCCACAACATGTTCTCTTAGATTTCCATGTTATGATACATGTTCACATTATTTATTGACTGTATCTAAAAAAGATAAATATATTTTTATTTAAATGAAGATATGAAATAATCCTAAATGAAATACAATGACTTGGTTTATATTATTGTATAAACTAGGGCAGGGGTCACCAACGCGGTGCCCGCGGTCACCAGGTAGCCCGTAAGGACCAGATGAGTCGCCCGCTGGCCTGTTCTAAAAATAGCTCAAAGAGCAGCACTTACCAGTGAGCTGCCTCTATTTTTTAAATTTTATTTATTTACTAGCAAGCTGGTCTCGCTTTGCTCGACATTTTTAATTCTAAAAGAGACAAAACTCAAATAGAATTTGAAAATCCAAGAAAATATTTTAAAGACTTGGTCTTCACTTGGAATAAGCGGTAGAAAATGGATGGATGGATGGGTCTTCACTTGTTTAATTAAATTCATTTATTTTTTTTACTTTGCTTCTTATTACTTTTAGAAATACAATTTTAGAGAAAAAAATACAACCTTAAAAATGATTTTAGGATTTTTAAACAAATATACCTTTTAAATTTCTTCCTCTTCTTTCCTGACAATTTAAATCAATGTTCAAGTAATTTTATTTATTTTTTTATTGTAAAGAATAATAAATATTTTAGCTTCTGTTTTTTCGACGAAGAATATTTGTGAAATATTTCTTCAAACTTACTATGATTAAAATTAAAAAAAAAATTATTCTGGCAAATCTAGAAAATCTGTAGAATCAAATTTAAATCTTATTTCAAAGTATTTTGAATTTCTTGTTCTGGAAAATCTAGAAGAAATACTGATTTGTCTTTGTTAGAAATATAGCTTGGTCCAATTTGTTAAATATTCTAACAAAGTGCAGATTGGATTTTAACCAATTCAAAACATGTCATCAAAATTCTAAAATGTATCTTAATCAGGAAAAATTACTAATGATGCTCCATAAATCCTTTTTTTTATTTTTTCAAAAAGATTCAAATAAGCAAGTTTTTCTCTTCTTTTTGAATTTTAAAGAGTCGAAATTGAAGATAAACTATGTTTCAAATTTTTTTTTTTTTTTCGTGTTTTCTCCTCTTTTAAACCGTTCAATTAAGTGTTTTTTTCATCATTTATTCTCTACAAAAAACCTTCCGTAAAAGGGAAAAAAAATGTACGACGGACTGACAGACCCAAATACCCATTTTTTTAATATATATATATAAATGTATTTATTTAGCTATTCTTGTTTAAATCACACTTACGTGTAACTTACAGATGACAATATATTTATTTATTTAAGTGTGTATCAAACTGGTAGCCCTTCGCATTAATCAGTAGCCAAGAAGTAGTTTTTGGTTTCAAAAAGGTTGGTGACCCCTGTACTAGGGCATCAAATCAGTGTCAGTTGAGTCGGTCCATAGGTTGCCTGTAGGGATTTTTAATGTCCAGCAGATGTCAGTATTTAGTGACACAGTATCGACACAGTATCAATACAGTTTTGCAATGTGTCGAAACGCTTCATGACGCCTCATCAACCCATCACTAGCGTGATTGTTTGAACAAAGAGAGAAGAGTCTTCCTACCTTCCAGCGTCTCCGCGTTGTGGAGAAGTCTGAGGATCTCTGCAGGACCACACCAACGTTAGTTAGGACACAAGACCGGACGCCAAAGGTGACCATGACTTTACCTGGGTGGACCGGAGGGATTGGACCGGAACC
>NC_084579.2:5618032-5620532 GCF_033978685.3 Nerophis lumbriciformis | reverse complement strand
CCTGATGATTGAGGGAACCCCCCCTCATGAAACAGGCCTGTAGAGATGAAATAGTCTTGTGATTTTTTTCCCACACATACATATATATATATATATATATATATATATATATATATATATATATATATATATATATATATATATATATATATATATATATATATATATATATCTCGCTCTGGCTGCAGTGCCCTCTGCTGGTTGTTCAGGGGAGTGTGTAAGTCACATTTATTTGTGCATCTGGTTTGTGGGAGGAATGTCTCATCAACACAAAAGCAAAAAAGCGATCCACACATGCAAAATCAATGCAAATACAAATACAAAATCAAGCATATTTATATTAAAATCTCAAAAATATATTTACAAATACACGTTTATTTATACAAATTTTTGATTTAATTGTATGTCACATTTTTATATTTATAAATTTTGTTTGTATATATTTTCAGATCTCAAAAATATATTTACAAATACACGTTTATATATACAAATTATTTATTTATTTGTATATCACATTTGTGTTTGTATATTCATTAATATATGCATATGTATTAATATCACATTGATGTATATAAGTTGATGTGAGACAATTCTACTTCCATACATCCGGCCCGCCAAAGCGTTTTATTTAGCCAGTTAAAAGTATTGTTGTTCGAGTATGCAGTACTCCTGCCACCCCGCAGGGGGCAACAGCATGGCATGCGTGTCACAGGGAAGCAGCCCAAGCAGAAGAAGACTACTCACTCAACCCTGGAAAAAAATACAAATAAATATCAAAAATCGGAGTTTTAACAACGACTGGACAACAAAGTAGATAGATGTAAGTAGATATAAAGTGTGCATAAAGATATTTAGTTTGTTTTGTATTGAAATTGTTGACTTCGTGATGTCTTTTGTTTTCGTGGTCGTGTTTTTTTTTTTCCCGAGTAATGATCAATCCTCGTTTAATACACGTAATGCTACATTTGACCAGTAGAGGGCGACAATGCTAATAGTGACAAGTGCGTGTAATTTACTTTATTAAGTTTACAACCCCATGGCGCTGATTTGTACTGTTTTTGTACTTATTTTGATTATTATTATTTCTCGATTGTTTGTAAATGTTGCAGTTTATAAATAAAGGTTTATACAATTAAAAAAATCTAAAAAAATGTTGTGTAATTTCTATATGTGTACACAATTATAGTTTATTGTGTGAATATATTAGAATAGAATAGAATATATCTTTATTGTCATTGTACATTGTACAACGAAATTGTAAGCAAAACTAGTTTAGTGCAAATTCATAATAACATAAGATAACTCATAACTCATAAGAACATGGATAAACATATATTAACACTAAACCTCCTATTTTATTTATGTAAAACACACAATGGGCATTATTTATGTAAAACACACAATGGACATTATTTATGTAAAACACACAATGGACATTATTTATGTAAAATACACAATGGACATTATTTATGTAAAATACACAATGGACATTATTTATGTAAAATACACAATGGACATTATTTATGTAAAACACACAATGGACATTATTTATGTAAAATACACAATGGACATTATTTATGTAAAATACACAATGGACATTATTTATGTAAAACACACAATGGACATTATTTATGTAAAATACACAATGGACATTATTTATGTAAAACACACAATGGACATTATGTAAAATACACAATGGACATTATTTATGTAAAACACACAATGGACATTATTTATGTAAAATACACAATGGACATTATTTATGTAAAACACACAATGGACATTATTAATGTAAAATACACAATGGACATTATTTATGTAAAACACACAATGGACATTATTTATGTAAAATACACAATGGATATTATTTATGTAAAACACACAATGGACATTATTAATGTAAAACACACAATGGACATTATTTATGTAAAACACACAATGGACATTATTTACGTAAAATACACAATGGACATTATTTACGTAAAATACACAATGGACATTATTTATATAAAATACACAATGGACATTATTTATGTAAAATACACAATGGACATTATTTATGTAAACACACAATGGACATTATTTATGTAAAATACACAATGGACATTATTTATGTAAAACACAAAATGGACATTATTTATGTAAAATACACAATGGACATTATTTATGTAAAACACAAAATGGACATTATTTATGTAAAATACACAATGGACATTATTTATGTAAAATACACAATGGACATTATTTATATAAAACACACAATGGACATTATTTATGTAAAATACACAATGGACATTATTTATGTAAAACACACAATGGACATTATTTATGTAAAACACACAATGGACATTATTTATATAAAACACACAATGGACATTATTTACGTAAAATACACAATGGACATTATTTATGTAAAATACACAATGGACATTATTTATGCAAAACACAATGGACATTATTTAGGTAAAATACACAATGGACATTATTTATGTAAAACACA
>NC_084579.2:5543032-5610532 GCF_033978685.3 Nerophis lumbriciformis | reverse complement strand
TCATGCTATCATAAAGTTATCATCTTACCAAGTTATCATGTCATCATGCTATCATCAAGTTATCATCTTTACCAAGTTATCATGTCATCATGCTATCATCAAGTTATCATCTTACCAAGTTATCATGTCATCATGCTATCATCAAGTTATCATCTTACCAAGTTATCATCTTACCAAGTTATCATGTCATCATGCTATCATCAAGTTGTCATCTTACCAAGTTATCATCTTACCAAGTTATCATGCCATCATGCTATCATCAAGTTATCATCTTACCAAGTTATCATGTCTTAATGCTATCATCAAGTTACCATCTTACCAAGTTATCATGTCATCATGCTATCATCAAGTTACTATCTTACCAAGTTATCATGTCATCATGCTATCATCAAGTTATCATCTTACCAAGTTATCATCTTACCAAGTTATCATGTCATCATGCTATCATCAAGTTGTCATCTTACCAAGTTATCATCTTACCAAGTTATCATGCCATCATGCTATCATCAAGTTATCATCTTACCAAGTTATCATCTTACCAAGTTATCATCTTACTAAGTTATCATCTTACCAAGTTACCATCTTACCAAGTTATCATGTCATCATGCTATCATCAAGTTATCATCTTACCAAGTTATCATGTCATCATGCTATCATCAAGTTATCATCTTACCAAGTTATCATCTTACCAAGTTATAATGTCATCTTGCTATCATCAAGTTATCATCTTACCAAGTTATCGTCTTACCAAGTTATTATGTCATCATGCTATCATCAAGTTATCATCTTACCAAGTTATCATCTTACCAAGTTATCATGTCATCATGCTATCATCAAGTTATCATCTTACCAAGTTATCATGTCATCATGCTATCATCAAGTTATCATCTTACCAAGTTGTCATCTTACCAAGTTATCATGTCATCATGCTATCATCAAGTTATCATCTTACCAAGTTATCATGTCATCATGCTATCATCAAGTTATCATCTTACCAAGTTATCATGTCATCATGCTATCATCAAGTTATCATCTTACCAAGTTATCATGTCATCATGCTATCATCAAGTTACGATCTTACCAAGTTATTATGTCATCATGCTATCATCAAGTTATCATCTTACCAAGTTATCATGTCATCATGCTATCATCAAGTTATCATCTTACCAAGTTATCATGTCATCATGCTATCATCAAGTTATGATCTTACCAAGTTATCATGTCATCATGCTATCATCAAGTTATCATCTTACCAAGTTATCATGTCATCATGCTATCATCAAGTTGTCATCTTACCAAGTTATCATGTCATCATGCTATCATCAAGTTATCATCTTTACCAAGTTATCATGTCATCATGCTATCATCAAGTTATCATCTTTACCAAGTTATCATGTCATCATGCTATCATCAAGTTGTCATCTTACCAAGTTAGCATGCCATCACCAAGTTATCATCTTTACCAAGTTATCATGTCATCATGCTATCATCAAGTTATCATCTTTACCAAGTTATCATGTCATCATGCTATCATCAAGTTATCATCTTTACCAAGTTATCATGTCATCATGCTATCGTCAAGTTGTCATCTTACCAAGTTATCAAAGACTATAAAAATGGGAGCCATTACCTCCCTGCTTAGCACTCAGCATCAAGGTTTGGAATTGGGTGTTAAATTACCAAGAATCATGCCCGGGCGCGGCCACCGCTGCTGCTCACTGCTCCCCTCACCTCCCAGGGGGTGAACAAGGGGATGGGTCAAATGCAGAGGACAGATTTCACCACACCTAGTGTGTGTGTGTGACAATCATTGGTACTTTAACTTTTAACTTGAACTTGTCCCGTGTTTTCTGTTAGTTCCTGTCCCGTGCTTTTATTCTGGCGGCTTTTCCGGTTTTGTCGGTGTTTTCCTTCGCTTTTGTCCCGGAGCATTTCCCCTCACCCGTTTTCAGTTTGCAATCAAGACTATTGTTGATCCTTCTTCTACCTTGGCGTTATCTGTTCGCTGACAGACGATCTTTGCTCGTGCTGGGCTCTAGTACGCACCTACTTTGTGGACGCCATCTGCTCCACGTTTCCTAGTAAGTGTTTGTTGCCGTGTTCCAGCATTTTGCTTTGTGTCTGTCAGTTTATATATCAATGATGAAATCTTAACATTGCAACACATGCCAATACGGCCGGGTTAACTTATAAAGCGCAATTTTAAATTTCCTGCGAAACTTCCGGTTGAAAACGTCTAGGTATGATGACGTATGCGCGTGACGTCGATGGTTGAAACGGAAGTATTGGGACGCCATTGTATCCGATACAAAAAGCCCAGTTTTCATCGCAAAATTCCACAGTATTCTGGACATCATTTTGCAATTTGTTTAATGAACAATGGAGACTGCAAAGAAGAAAGCTGTAGATGCGATCGGTGTATTAGCGTCTGGCATACTTGCCAACCTTGAGACCTCCGATTTCGGGAGGTGGGGGGTGGGAGCGTGTTCGGGGATGGGGTGGGGCGTGGTTGGGGGCGTGGTTAAGAGGGGGAGGAGTATATTGACAGCTAGTCACCAAGTCAAGTATTTCATACATATATACAGGTAAAAGCCAGTAAATTAGAATATTTTGAAAAACTTGATTTATTTCAGTAATTGCATTCAAAAGGTGTAACTTGTACATTATATTTATTCATTGCACACAGACTGATGCATTCAAATGTTTATTTCATTTAATTTTGATGATTTGAAGTGGCAACAAATGAAAATCCCAAATTCCGTGTGTCACAAAATTAGAATATTACTTAAGGCTAATACAAAAAAGGGATTTTTAGAAATGTTGGCCAACTGAAAAGTATGAAAATGAAAAATATGAGCATGTACAATACTCAATACTTGGTTGGAGCTCCTTTTGCCTCAATTACTGCGTTAATGCGGCGTGGCATGGAGTCGATGAGTTCCTGGCACTGCTCAGGTGTTATGAGAGCCCAGGTTGCTCTGATAGTGGCCTTCAACTCTTCTGCGTTTTTGGGTCTGGCATTCTGCATCTTCCTTTTCACAATACCCCACAGATTTTCTATGGGGCTAAGGTCAGGGGAGTTGGCGGGCCAATTTAGAACAGAAATACCATGGTCCGTAAACCAGGCACGGGTAGATTTTGCGCTGTGTGCAGGCGCCAAGTCCTGTTGGAACTTGAAATCTCCATCTCCATAGAGCAGGTCAGCAGCAGGAAGCATGAAGTGCTCTAAAACTTGCTGGTAGACGGCTGCGTTGACCCTGGATCTCAGGAAACAGAGTGGACCGACACCAGCAGATGACATGGCACCCCAAACCATCACTGATGGTGGAAACTTTACACTAGACTTCAGGCAACGTGGATCCTGTGCCTCTCCTGTCTTCCTCCAGACTCTGGGACCTCGATTTCCAAAGGAAATGCAAAATTTGCATGGTTGGGTGATGGTTTGGGGTGCCATGTCATCTGCTGGTGTCGGTCCACTCTGTTTCCTGAGATCCAGGGTCAACGCAGCCGTCTACCAGCAAGTTTTAGAGCACTTCATGCTTCCTGCTGCTGACCTGCTCTATGGAGATGGAGATTTCAAGTTCCAACAGGACTTGGCGCCTGCACACAGCGCAAAATCTACCCGTGCCTGGTTTACGGACCATGGTATTTCTGTTCTAAATTGGCCCGCCAACTCCCCTGACCTTAGCCCCATAGAAAATCTGTGGGGTATTGTGAAAAGGAAGATGCAGAATGCCAGACCCAAAAACGCAGAAGAGTTGAAGGCCACTATCAGAGCAACCTGGGCTCTCATAACACCTGAGCAGTGCCAGAAACTCATCGACTCCATGCCACGCCGCATTAACGCAGTAATTGAGGCAAAAGGAGCTCCAACCAAGTATTGAGTATTGTACATGCTCATATTTTTCATTTGCATACTTTTCAGTTGGCCAACATTTCTAAAAATCCCTTTTTTGTATTAGCCTTAAGTAATATTCTAATTTTGTGACACACGGAATTTTGGATTTTCATTTGTTGCCACTTCAAATCATCAAAATTAAATGAAATAAACATTTGAATGCATCAGTCTGTGTGCAATGAATAAATATAATGTACAAGTTACACCTTTTGAATGCAATTACTGAAATAAATCAAGTTTTTCAAAATATTCTAATTTACTGGCTTTTAGCTGTATATATATCTACATCCTGAAAATATGCAAACAAAACTGTGTTTAGATAATTGATACTTCAAACTTGCATAAATAAATATTAAGGAATATAACATAACTTGGCTTCTGAGAGTTTCAAAATGTAATGAATAAAATGCTAAAGTTGTTGATAAACAAGCAATTATTTTAATAATTAAATATGGTCATTTTAAATGAATTATTATGATAATTTAAAATCTATTATTTGAAATATGTTTATTTTAATGTATAATTCTATGGCTGGATGTAATAAGGAGTCACGAAAAAATACAATGAAAAAATAATAATTTTTATGTTTTTAGCAAAATATAGTAAAAATGTATTTAGTTTTTTTGTCTTTTTTAATTAATAAATATATTTATTTTTAGGTAAAATAAACATAATAATACAATTTATCTCTAGTCTGGATGATTTAGTTCTTGTCACCCTGTTGTCCTCCCGTCATGAAAAAAGGCTGTCCTCACTCAGGTCCGCATTGAGCTGGAGGGGGCGTGGCTTCCAGCTCCGGCTGAAAATCGGGAGATTTTCGGGAGAATATTTGTCCCGGGAGTTTTTTGGGAGAGGCGCTGAATTTCGGGAGTCTCCCGGAAAATTCGGGAGGGTTGGCAAGTATGGCGTCTGGCTACAGCAACACAACCAGGAGGACTTTGACTTGGATAGCAGACGCGCTATCCGACGCTAGCCGCCGACCGCATCGATGATCGGGTGAAGTCCTTCGTCGCTCTGTCGATCGCTGGAACGCAGGTGAGCTTCGGTGTTGATGAGCATATGAGGGTTGGCGTAGGTGGAGAGCTAATGTTTTTATCATAGCTCTGTCGAGATCCGTAGCTAAGTTAGATTCAATGGCGTCGTTAGCAACAGCATTGTTAAGCTTCGCCAAGCTGGAAAGCATTAACCGTGTAGTTACAGGTCCATGGTTTAATAGTGTTGTTGATTTTCTGTCTATCCTTCCAGTCAGGGGTTTATTAGGGCCCGCATGGCCCATTGCATAAAGTCCTTATGAAATGGGAAATAAGGACCGATTGAATTTGTAAGGTTTTATTCTTTATTCTTTATTCTTCCGCCGCCACATTACACTGTAATTTGACCCACTTAACATGCTTCAAAACTCACCATATTTGACCCACACATCAGGACCTGCAAAAATTGCCTTTTAAAAAAAAACCCGAACCACAAAACTCAAAATTGCGCTCTAGCGCCCCCTAGGAAAAAAAGAACTAGACTGCCTGTAACTCTCACTAGGAAGGTCGGAGAGACATGAAACAAAAACCTCTATGACTTAGACCTACATTTCATAATAGTACATTGTCGGGCTAAAATCAACAGGAAGTTGGCAATTCCCCCTTCAAGACAAGAAAGTACTAAAAACAGTAACTTTTGCCTCTTTGAGCTGTAATTTGACCCCCTTAACACACTTCAAAACTCACCAAACTGAACGCACACATCAGGACTGTCAAAAAGTGCGATCTTATGAAAAAGCCTAACCCCAAATCTCAAAATTGCGCTCTAGCGCAATTTTTGAATAAAACGCAGAAAAAAACTGCTCCTCGGAAGAAAAAAATGACAAAACTGCCTGTAACTCCCACTGGAAAGGTCGGAGAGACATGAAACAAAAACCTCTATGTAGGTCTAACTTAGACCTACATTTCATAAATTGACAACCCCCAGCAAAAATCAACAGGAAGTTTGCTATTCCCCCTTCAAAACAAAATTCTTGTAAAAAACGGTCACCTTTCTTCAAACATTATCTCCTCTGAGCGCGTTTGTTGTTTCAGCTTCAAACTAACACAGGGGAGAGATTGAACCCTTCTGATTAAAAGTTGGCGAAAGAGTTTTGATACCTGCTCCGGTTTTGATTTTATGACCCTTCAAAGAACCTCTGCGCTGATGCTGCTGTTTTTTCAAGATGGCTGCTTAAAAGCAGGCAGCACCAGCGTGCCCACACAATGCAGACAAGGTAGGTACACTAGACAAAAGTATTGGGACAATTCGGACTAAAAGTAGACAAAAGTATTGGGACACTTATGACTACCACTGGACAAAAGTATTGGGACACTTAGGACTACCACTGGACAAAAGTATTGGGACACTTATGACCAAAACTGGACAAAAGTATTGGGACACTTAGGACTACCACTGGACAAAAGTATTGGGACACTTATGACCAAAACTGGACAAAAGTATTGGGACACTTACACTGCACAAAAGTATTGGGACACTTAGGAATACCACTGGACAAAAGTATTGGGACACTTAGGACGAAAACTGGACAAAAGTATTGGGACACTTACACTGGACAAAAGTATTGGGACACTTAGGACTACAACTTGACAAAAGTATCGGGACACTTAGGACTAATACTGGACAAAAGTTTTGGGACACTTAGGACTATAACTGGACAAAAGTATTGGGACACTTGGAACGTAAACTGTACAAAAATATTGGGACACTGGGGACTAACACTTGACAAAAGTATTGGGACACGTACTACTAAAACTGGACAAAAGTATTGGGACACTTAGGACTAGCACCTGCCAAATACGCGGCCCGACCAACGCTGCTTGCAGCTTTAATTTATTTTGTTTCTATCTGCAGTCAAGCCCGATGCTATCACGTTAGCTCCGTAGCTAAAGTGCTTCACCGATGTATTGTCGTGGAGATAAAAGTCACTGTGAATGTCCATTTCGCGTTCTCGACTCTCATTTTCAAGAGGATATAGTATCCGAGGTGGTTTAAAATACGAATCCGTGATCCACGATAGAAAAAGGAGAGAGTGTGGAATCCAATGAGCCCTTGTACCTAAGTTACGGTCAGAGCGAAAAAAGATGCGCCCTGCACTGCACTCTAATACTTCACTCTCACGTTCCTCACCCACGAATCTTTCATTCTGGCTCAAATAATGGGGTAATCGTCGCTTTCTCGATCCCAATCGCTCTCGCTGCTGGTGTAAACAATGGGGAAATGTGAGGAGACTTTCAACTTGGGACTTGTGTGGGCATTAAGGGCGCCGCCCTCAACTGGTTCCGGTCGTACCTAACCGACAGGAGTTTTTGTGTAAAAGTAGACAGTTTTATGTCTTCCACAGCTCCTTTACCACATGGGGTCCCCCAGGGCTCAATCCTTGCCCCAATTTTATTTGCGCTTTACCTTCTCCCCCTTGGTTCTATTTTTAGGAAGTACAGTATTGCATTTCATTTTTACGCCGATGATTGCCAGATTTTTATTTTCCCATGGCACAAAATAACACGGTTCAACATCTTACTGACTGCCTGCACGACATCAAAGTCTGGCTTTCAGCTAACTTCCTGAGCCTAAATGAAGACTAAACAGAAGTTATGTTGTTCGGTCCAAGTCGCTCTCCCTCCCCCAACGTTGACCTGGGCACTCTGACCCCGTATCTCAGCGACTGTGTCACAAACATGGGGGCAAAGTTCGACTCAGATTTTAAAATCGAACAACAAATCAGCAGCGTCGTACAAAAAAGCTTTTATCAATTACGCCAAATAGCGAAAGTGAAACCACTTCTATCAGGACACGATCTTGAGAAATTAATCCACGCCTTTATCTCGACTCGTCTTGACTACTGTAATGCCCTGTATGTTGGCATTAGCCAGGCCTCCCTCGCCCGCCTGCAGCTCGTGCAGAACTCTGCTGCTCGTCTGCTAACACAGACCCGCAGACGTGAGCACATCACCCCTATTTTAGCGTCCCTTCACTGGCTCCCTGTGCGTTATCGAATCAATTTTAAACTCCTTTTATTTGTTTTACAACTTCGCACCAACCTATCTCTCCGACCTCCTTCAGCCTTACTGCCCACCCGATCCTTAAGATCAGCCGATCAGCTGCTGTTGACGGTCCCTGACACAAGGCTGAAGCTTAGAGGTGACAGAGCTTTCGCCGTTGCTGCTCCCAAGCTCTGGAACGACCTACCTCTGAGTGTTAGACAAGCTTCCTCTCTTCCTGTTTTTAAATCTCTCTTAAAAACATACTTTTATTCCATGGCTTTTAACACTGAGTGATATCCATCCTGCAATGGCGCCCCATAATACACATGCTGTGATCCTGTTTTTATGTTTTTATTTATTCTATTCTATTTTTTTTATTATTATTTTTTATCGTGTTCTGTTTGTGTTGTGTTGTGTTTGCTCGGTACTCGTTTTACCTTTTAACCTGTTCATTGTACAGCACTTTGGCTACCCCTGTGGTAAATTTTAAATGTGCTTTATAAATAAAGTTGATTTGATTTGTGACGTCACGCTACTTCCGGTACAGGCAAGGCTTTTTTTTAATCAGCGATCAAAAGTTGCGAACTTTATCGTCGTCGTTCAATACTAAATCCTTTCAGCAAAAATATGGCAATATCACGAAATGATCAAGTATGACACATAGAATGGATCTGCTCAGGGCCGGCCCGTGGCATAGGCCGTATAGGCAAATGCTAAGGGCGCCGTCCATCAGGGGGCGCCATGCCAGTGCCACAAATGTTGGAGAAAAAAAAAAGAAAAAAAAAGTTGTTACTATTATTTCTAAATACAAAAAAATAATCTCACGTTAATTAAAATGCAAAGTAAAGCCTATTTAATAGAAATATTATTTGTTACAACATTACGCCCCCCCCTCCTCCCCCCGCACGGTGCGCCCCCTCCCTCCCCGTATCATGACTCTTTTTGGACGTCACCACATCAAAAAATCAACACAAGATGTCAAAACGGCCAAAACTGTCAGGTGCCCAGGGAAGAAAAAAGAGAAAAGAAGAGGAGAAACGAGAAAAGACAGAGGTAGCAGGTAGGTAACGTACAGCCTACATGAAATTATTTGTCTGTTACAGAATGTGATAGTAACCTGGCTTTTTAGCATTAAGCTAATGTTACATGATTCGGCAATTGCTAATCAATAAATATCTAGTTCTGTTTTAACGTCGGGTTAATATTGTGGAGGGGGCTAAATTGTTATGGAAAATAATAATATAACGTTAGGTAATTACAGTACTCCCACCTTACATTCCTCAGGGACATTTGTATTAGATCTTTTAAGCAGGTGTTTTTTGTTTACATTGTTGCCTTCTGGTTAGCTAATGTTTGCCCTGCAGGTAATAGTCACTTTTCCACCCCTTTATATATTAGGTATAGTTGTAAGTAAAAAAAAAAAGGTCAAAGACAAAGCTATTCGGGTTCTTGTGAGTATATACACTTCACTGCCGATGTGGGGGGGCGCCACCTAAAATCTTGCCTAGGGCGCCAGATTGGTTAGGGCCGGGCCTGGATCTGCTATCTCCGTTTGAATAAAAAAATATCATTTCAGTAGGCCTTTAATGAATAAACACCCCATTTTCCTTCACACTGCTACCTCATCCCTAAAATCACAACAACGTCCGTCGTCTCCCTCGACACACCGTTTATCAAGGCATGACGACCCCACACTTCAACACGGTATTTTAGATATGGAACAATCAGTGAGTCATACAAAATATACAACATTTTTGATTCAGAAAATCATTCACTTTGGGTAAAATAGAAATAGTTTTAGATACTTTAGCCTTTGTATGATCCGTAACTTGGGTCATGGCTTGATTTAGTCTGTTTCCTGGCTGTACCCTCTTCCCTTTTGTTTACTGTTGGTTTCCATGGACACTAATTCTCCACACCTGCCCTTGTTTAGTAATTAGTGTTCCACCAGCTGTTTTGGTTGATCACTCACCTCTATAGTTTTCAGTCACCCAGCACAAGTTGCAGGGTCAATGCTCGCTCTTGGCGACACTTGCGTCGCATCCTGTTTCCACCCCGCTTAAGTGTTTTTTCCTTACTCTAGCCGGGGGAATGCAAGGACGAAGGGGAGCGGTCCGAAGAAGATCTCCCTGCCGACGCCATGGTGGCATGGGGTCAGCTTATGGCAGGGGTGTCAAACTCATTTCAGCTCAGGGGCCGCATGGAGAAAATCTGTACACACGCGGGCCGGACTATTAAAATCATGGCGTTAAAACTAAAAAATAAAGACAAATTCAGATTGTTTTCTTTGTCTTACTTTGGCCAGAAGTAGAACAAACACATTCTGAAAATATTACAATAAAAATATAGAAAAAAAAGAAGCAGCAGCGGTAAAGTTTAGATCCATGAAGGAAAGAGGAAAGTGAATGAATGTTTATAACTCAATATCAATCAATCAATCAATCAATGTTTATTTATATAGCCCTAAATCACAAGTGTCTCAAAGGGCTGCACAAGCCACAACGACATCCTCGGTACAAAGCCCACATAAGGGCAAGGAAAAACTCACCCCAGTGGGACGTCGATGTGAATGACTATGAGAAACCTTGGAGAGGACCGCATATGTGGGTAACCCCCCACCCCTCTAGGGGAGACCGAATGCAATGGATGTCGAGTGGGTCTCACATAATATTGTGAGAGTCCAGTCCATAGTGGATCCAACATAATAGTAAGAGTCCAGTCCATAGTGGGGCCAGCAGGACACCATCCCGAGCGGAGACGGGTCAGCAGCGCAGAGATGTTCCCAGCCGATGCACAGGCGAGCGGTCCACCCCGGGTCCCGACTCTGGACAACCAGCACTTCATCCATGGCCACCGGACCTGTGCCCCCCCCCCTCCACAAGGAAGAGGGGAGCAGAGGAGAAAAGAAAAGAAACGGCAGATCAACTGGTCTAAAAGGGGGGTCTATTTAAAGGCTAGAGTATACAAATGAGTTTTAAGATGGGACTTAAATGCTTCTACTGAGGTAGCATCTCTAATTGTTACCGGGAGGGCATTCCATAGTACTGGAGCCCCAATAGAAAACGCTCTATAGCCCGCAGACTTTTTTTGGGCTCTGGGAATCACTAATAAGCCGAAGTTCTTTGAACGCAGATTTCTTGCCGGGACATATGGTACAATACAATCAGCAAGATAGGACGGAGCTAGACCGTGTAGTATTTTATACGTAAGTAGTAAAACCTTAAAGTCACATCTTAAGTGCACAGGAAGCCAGTGCAGGTGAGCCAGTATAGGCGTAATATGATCAAACTTTCTTGTTCTTGTCAAAAGTCTAACAGCCGCATTTTGTACCAATTGTAGTCTTTTAATGCTAGACATAGGGAGACCCGAAAATAATACATTACAGTAGTCGAGACGAGACGTAACGAACGCATGAATAATGATCTCAGCGTCGCTAATGGATAAAATAGAACACATTTTAGCGATATTACGGAGATGAAAGAAGGCCGTTTTAGTAACACTCTTAATGTGTGACTCAAAGGAGAGAGTTGGGTGGAAGATAATACCCAGATTCTTTACTGATTCGCCTTGTGTAATTGTTTGGTTGTCAAATGTTAAGGTGGTATTATTAAATAAATGTCGGTGTTTAGCAGGACCGATAATCAGCATTTCCGTTTTCTTGGCGTTGAGTTGCACATTTACATATGCATAAAAATGTGTTTTCTTTTGCATAATTTTTTGTAATTAATTAACGTTTATGACAACCTTTTTCCCCAAAAATATAGAATGTGAGATATAACAGGATAATGCATACATTTATCATTTGTTTACCATCCCCCCGTCATTGCATGGAAACAACGAAATTGAACAGCAATCCAGCTCAGTGCTTTTAAAACAACCTACATAAAATACTTTTAAGATAACAAACAATAATAACATCGTTTAAAACATAATACAAATTTGAATAAATAAATAGAATAATATTGAACAACATATTGCACAGCAGATCTCTATCAGAGTTAAAGGGGAACATTATCACAATTTCAGAATGGTTAAAACCATTAAAAATCAGTTCCCAGTGGCTTATTATATTTTTCGAAGTTTTTTTCAAAATTTTACCCATCACGCAATATCCCTAAAAAAAGCTTCAAAGTGCCTGATTTTAACCATCGTTATAAACACTCGTCCATTTTCCTGTGACGTCACATAGTGAAGCCAACACAAACAAACATGGCGGAAAGAACAGCAAGCTATAGCGACATTAGCTCGGATTCAGACTCGGATTTCAGCGGCTTGAGCGATTCAACAGATTACGCATGTATTGAAACGGATGGTTGTAGTGTGGAGGCAGGTAGCGAAAACGAAATTGAAGAAGAAACTGAAGCTATTGAGCCATATCGGTTTGAACCGTATGCAAGCGAAACCGACGAAAACGACACGACAGCCAGCGACACGAGAGAAAGCGAGGACGAATTCGGCGATTGCCTTCTAACCAATGATTGGTATGTGTTTGTTTGGCATTAAAGGAAACTAACAACTATGAAGTAGGTTTACAGCATATGAAATACATTTGGCAACAACATGCACTTTGAGAGTGCAGACAGCCCAATTTTCATCAATTAATATATTCTGTAGACATACCCTCATCCGCGCTCTTTTCCTGAAAGCTGATCTGTCCAGTTTTGGAGTTGATGTCAGCAGGCCAGGGAAGCTAGGGTTTAGCTCGCTCGTCTGCGGGAACAAACTGCCGCCATTGCTTGCCCTGCTACCGAGGTCCTTTGTCCCTGAATTGCTCACACACTCCGGCAGATTCAATGGGGGTCTGGCGGCAGATTTCTTTGACTTTATCGTTGGAAATGCATCTGCTTTGAGTGTCGCAGGATATCCACACATTCTTGCCATCTCTGTCGTAGCATAGCTTTCGTCGGTAAAGTGTGCGGAACGGACGTCCAATTTCTTGCCACTTTCGCATCTTTGGGCCACTGGTCCAACTTGAATCCGTCCCTGTTCGTGTTGTTACACCCTCCGACAACACACCGACGAGGAATGATGTCTCCAAGGTACGGAAAACAGTCGAAAAAACGGAAAATAACAGAGCTGATTTGACTCGGTGTTTGAGAAAATGGCGGATTGCTTCCCGATGTGACGTCACGTTGTGACGTCATCGCTCCGAGAGCGAATATTAGAAAGGCGTTAAATTCGCCAAAATTCACCCATTTAGAGTTCGGAAATCGGTTAAAAAAATATATGGTCTTTTTTCTGCAACATCAAGGTATATATTGACGCTTACATAGGTCTGGTGATAATGTTCCACTTTAAGCAAGTTAATAAAGTGGTGAGTGTTCAGGTAAGTGCAGAGTTTAGGGCAATAAACAGTTTTTCAGTCTATTTGTCCTTGCTTTCATATTCTTTTAGTGCCTTCCTGAGGGCAAGAGTTCAAGCCAGTGGTGACCTGGGTGGGATGAGTCCCTGAGGATGCTGTTTGCTCTCCTGCTGCAGTGTCTCTTATACAGGTCCTCTAGAGATTAATCCATATATTCAAGAATTAACTCAATAAATAATAACACATTCAACTTGATGAGCCACATAAACTCAGGAACACAATATACAGCACAAATAAACAAAATGAGGTCAAGATTCATGGCGATATTGAGCACGTTTTGCAAGCGTGATACTGATAAAACATGTTGCACGTTCACACGCCTCGCTATTTGAGAAGAACTGCCTCACGTGTTACGGTACGAGACTGAACTTCTATGTGTGTGTGTGTGTGTGTGTGTGTGTGTGTGTGTGTGTGTGTGTGTGTGTGTGTGTGTGTGTGTGTGTGTGTGTGTGTGTGTGTGTGTGTGCGTGCAAATCCTTTTAGCCGTTAGCCTGTTTGGAAGTGTCAGACAGACAAAAGAAACACGCACAGACACGCCAGTTCATTAACACCTCCATTAAACATCTCTGCCAGGAGGTTATGTATTCGCCTTTTTTTCTTGTGTCTTAGTTACTTAGTTATTAGCAACAAAACGCAAAAAGTTATGTGCAAAGTGTGGGGAACCTTTCAGGAAATTTGATTACATTTTGGAGCTGATCCGGATCATCGTCTGGATTCAGAATTTTTAAAGATGATATAATGATTTGCAAATATTTTTCTACTTAAATTCAATTGAATAGACTGCAAAGACAAGATATTTAACGTTCGAACTGAGAAACGTTTTTTATTTTTTGCAACTATTAGCTCATTTGGAATTTGATGCCTGCAACATGGCACAAGTGGCAAAAAAGACTGAGAAAGTTGAGGAATGCTCATCAAACACTTATTTGGAACATCCCACAGGTGAACAGGCTAATTGGGAACAGGTGGGTGCCATGATTGGGTATACAAGCAGCTTCCGTGAAATGCTCAGTCATTCACAAACAAGGATGGGGCGAGGGTCAACACTTTGTGAACAAATGCCTGAGCAAATTGTTTAAGAACAACATTTCTCAACCAGCTATTGCAAGGAATTTAGGGACTTCACCATCTACGGTCCGTGATATCATCAAAAGGTTCAGAGAATCTGGAGAAATCACTGCACGTAAGCCATGATATTACGGACCTTCGATCCCTCAGGCGGTACTGCATCAAAAAGCGACATCAATGTGTAAAGGATCAATCAATCAATCAATCTTTATTTATATAGCCCTAAATCACAAGTGTCTCAAAGGGCTGCACAAGCCACAACGACATCCTTGGTACAAAGCCCACATACGGGCAAGGAAAAACTCACCCCAGTGGGACGTCGATGTGAATGACTATGAGAAACCTTGGAGAGGACCGCATATGTGGGTAACCCCCCCCCTCTAGGGGAGACCGAAAGCAATGGATGTCGAGTGGGTCTGACATAATATTGTGAGAGTCCAGTCCATAGTGGATCCAACATAATAGTAAGAGTCCAGTCCATAGTGGGGCCAGCAGGACACCATCCCGAGCGGAGACGGGTCAGCAGCGCAGAGATGTTCCCTGCCGATGCACAGGCGAGCGGTCCATCCCGGGTCCCGACTCTGGACAGCCAGCACTTCATCCATGGCCACCGGACCTGTGCCCCCCCCCCTCAAGGAAAAGGGGAGCAGAGGAGAAAAGAAAAGAAACGGCAGATCAACTGGTCTAACAGGGGGGCTATTTAAAGGCTAGAGTATACAAATGAGTTTTAAGATGGGACTTAAATGCTTCTGTGGATATCACCACATTGACTCAAGAACACTTCAGAAAACCACTGTCAGTAACTACAGTTGGTCGCTACATCTGTAAGTGCAAGTTAAAACTCTACCATGCAAAGTGAAAGCCATTTATCAACAACACCCAGAAACGCCGCCGGCTTCGCTGGGCCCCGAGCTCATCTAAGATGGACTGATGCAAAGTGGAAAAGTGTTCTGTGGTCTGACGAGTCCACATTTCAAATTGTTTTTGGAAACTGTCAGTATGTTTTTGCATTATCATGTCATTATGTTATCATGTGATCATATCATGTCAGTATGTCATTACATTATCATGCCATTATGTTATCATGTGATCATATCATGTCAGTATGTCATTACATTATCATGTCAATATGATATCATGTGATCATATCATGTCAGTATGTCATTACATTATCATGTCATTATGTCATTACATTATCATGTCAATATGTCATCACATCATTACATTATCATGTCCTCATATGTCACAATATCATGTAATTCGTTATGTTATCATGTGATCGAATCATGTCACTACGTTATCATGTCGTCATGTCTCACCATACCATGTCATTATATTTTCAAGTGATTATATCATGTCAATATGTTATCATGTCATCATATCATGTCAACTTATCATGTCATCATATCATGTCATTATGTGATCATATCATGTCAGTATGTCATTACATTATCATGTCAACATATGTCACCATATCACGTCATTATGTTATGTGATCATATCATGTCAGTATGTAATCATGCCACCATATCATGTCATTATCATGTTATCATATCACGTCATTATGTTATCATGTGATCATATCATGTCAGTATGTAATCATGCCACCATATCATGTCATTATCATGTTATCATATCACGTCATTATGTTATCATGTCATCATATCATGTCACCATATCATGTCATCATGTGATCATATCATGTTATATCATGTCATTATGCTATCATGTGATCATATCATGTCAATATGTCATTATGTTATCCTGTCACCATATCACATCATTATGTTATCATGTGATCATATCACATCACCACATCATGTCTTTACATTATCATCTCGTCGTGCCATCATGTTATCATGTATAGACCAAATGAGAGGGCGCTGTGCTGAGTAGTCATGTGACAGCAAGCGTGACTTCCCTCATTTGAGGATGAATGATGAAAATGGTCAAGGAGATTAAAAAAAAAAAAAAAAAGTCAAAATTAGTATTTTTACCCTGTGGGCAAATCAGTGCAAGATTATGGCTACACAACGTTTCACCACATCCTGCACACACACACACACACACACACACGCACACACACACACACGCACACACACACACACACACACACACACACACACACACACACACACACACACGTTTCTTGTTTGAAGATATTCTTTAGAAGTGAAGGATGTTTGCTCCTTCCTGCAGTCGTCTGACATTTAAAGGTGATGAGATTCTCATCTGCGTACCTTTTGATATCGTAATATCCCAATAAGGACTCACACCCAACATTCCACGCTGCTCCTCCTTGCAGGATGCAAGGGGCGTGGCCTTACGGGCTATAAACTCTAGCCAGACTCACGGCGGCCTCCTCGCATCTTTTTGCTGGAGACCCTGAGGAGAAGCTGCAGTCATGGCCATCAATAAGTCCAGAGTGGCGGAGGGATTCATCGTGGCCGGAATTCTCACCGTCATCTCCGGAGTGATCCTCATCTTTGTGGGCCAGGCCGTGATGAAGGACCAGATCATCAAGGTACGTCGTTTGTGTACAGGGAGGCGAGAACTTTTCTCACTCAGCAATCCAAAGCAACTTTGTTTTCCTGTCAACTGTAATAAAGTCTAAATATCACACCATCTGGCCCGCTTTTCGCCTCGGTTACCAAACATTACGCCAGAAAAAAAAACAAAAAACTGGTGTGTTTTCGAAAGAGAGGGTCCAAACAAAGAATCCCACACATTTTGATTGAGCTCCACTGCAAAATGACCCACCGGGGGCCAAAGAAAGTTGCGAGTGATAGCCCTTTGAGAAAGAAGGTGACAACCTATTGAATTAAATTAAATGCTCGTGAACAATTTTCTAATAAAGGTAAAAGTGATGTTAAATGTTTATATATTTTGCATGTTTGTTAAACTATAATTATGGGTTAAAAGTGTTGTTTTTTTTACTGATTAATTAAATGTATATCATTCCTTATTGGAAAAATTGCATGGGTTGAGGCAGGCCCGGCCCTAACCAATCTGGCGCCCTAGGCAAGATTTTAGGTGGCGCCCCCCCACATCGGCAGTGAAGTGTATATACTCACAAGAAACTGAATAGCTTTGTCTTTGACCTTTTTTTTTTTACTTACAACTATACCTAATATATAAAGGGGTGGAAAAGTGACTATTACCTGCAGGGCAAACATTAGCTAACCAGAAGGCAATAACAATGTAAACAAAAAACACCTGCTTAAAAGATCTAATACAAATGTCCCTGAGGAATGTAAGGTGGGAGTACTGTAATTACCTAACGTTACATTATTATTTTCCATAACAATTTAGCCCCCTCCACAATATTAACCCGACGTTAAAACAGAACTAGCTATTTATTGATTAGCAATTGCCGAATCATGTAACATTAGCTTAATGCTAAAAAGCCAGCTACTATCACATTCTGTAACAGACAAATAATTTCATGTAGGCTAACGTTACCTACCTGCTACCTCTGTCTTTTCTCGTTTCTCCTCCTCTTCTTTTCTCTTTTTTCTTCCCTGGGCACCTGACAGTTTTGGCCGTTTTGACATCTTGTGTTGATTTTTTGATGTGGTGACGTCCAAAAAGAGTCATGATACGGGAAGGGAGGGGGCGCACCGTGCAGGGGGAGGGGGCGTAATGTTTTGTAATGTAACAAATAATATTTCTAATAAATAGGCTTTACTTTGCATTTTAATTAACGTGGGATTATTTTTTGTATTTAGAAATAATAGTACCAACTTTTTTTTTTTTTTTTCTTTTTTTTTTCTTTTCTTTTTTTTTTTCCTCCAACATTTGTGGCACTGGCGTGGCGCCCCCTGTTGGACGGCGCCCTTAGCATTTGCCTATACGGCCTATGCCACGGGCCGGCCCCGGGTTGAGGTAGTATCACTGTAGTGTAGAATAATTGACTGTATTGGAAGTGAACTCTAACATGGTGTGTATTTAATTTGCTTAAAGTTGCTGTTAATTGATTTCATTGTGTAAACATGAGCTACATATTTGATTGATTGATTGATTGAAACTTGTATTAGTAGATTGCACAGTACAGTACATATTCCCTACAATTGACCTCTAAATGGTAGCACCCCAATAAGTTTTTCAATTTGTTTAAGTCGGGGTCCACGTTAATCAATTCATGGTGCAACACTTGGGAATAAGACTTATGTGGATTTTCTGAGCAGGTCCGATCAGTCTTTCAAATCTTTGCGCTAGTTCAGCGACTAAATAAACATCGCACAGTATTATATATTTTTATGCATTTCATTCCTCATTTATATGTATTTTGCATTGTTTTATGTTTGCAGAACTGTTACTATTTCCTGTGAAGAATGTGTTTTAGGTTAAAAATGTTGGGTTTTTCTGATGAATTGGATTCATTTGATTCTTTATTGGAAAAACTGTAACTAATAATATATCTAAAAAAAATAGATGAGCAGTTGACGATACTGAAAGTGTAAAAACCATACTTGCCAACCCTCCCGAATTTTCCGGGAGACTCCCGAAATTCAGCGCATCACCCGAAAACCTCCCGGGACAAATATTCTCCCGAAAATCTCCCGATTTTCAGCCGGAGCTGGAGGCCACGGCTTCTCCAGCTCCATGCGGACCTGATTGAGGACAGCCTTTTTTCACAACGGGAGGACAACAGGGTGACAAGAACTAAATCATCCAGACTAGAGATAAATTGTATTATTATGTTTATCTTACCTAAAAATAAATATATTTATTAATTTAAAAAAATAAATAAATGTTTACTATATTTTGCTAAAAACATCAAAATTAATTGTATTTTTATTTGTATTTTTTCTGACTCCTTATTACATCCAGCCATAGAATTATACATTAAAATAAACATATTTGAAATAATTAATTTTAAATGATCATAATAATTCATTTAAAATGACCATATTTAATTATTAAAATAATTGCTCGTTCATCAACAACTTTAGCATTTTATTCATTACATTTTGAAGCTCTCAGAAGCCAAGTTATGTTATATTCATGTTATATTTATGCAAGTTTGAAGTATCAATTATCTAAACACAGTTTTGTTTGCATATTTTCAGGATGTAGATTATATATATATATATATATATATATATATATATATATATATATATATATATATATGTATGTGTGTGTGGGAAAAAAATCACAAGACTATTTCATCTCTACAGGCCTGTTTCATGAGGGGGGGTTCCCTCAATCATCAGGAGATTTTAATGGGAGCATTCACATACCATGGATTATATAGGGCACAGAGTGGGTGGGTACAGGCTGGTGTAGGGGCGTGGTGATTGGCTCATGTGTTACCTAGGAGGTGTTTCCGTCTGTGGCGGCATGCTGTTACAATTTCGCTGCGCTTGTTGAGGGATGACAGGTCTGGACGGTAAATAATAAACAGTTTTTCTTTCAAGCATAGGTTGCATCTTTTATTACCACTATTGTAAGGTGTGCTGGATGCAAGAATTTGCCATGTTATTGAATATTCAACATTATTGTCTTTGAGGTCCCAAATGTGTTTGCTGAGTTCTGTGGTATTCCGCAGGTTTTGGTTCCTGAAAGAAGCCTTGTGATTGTTCCATCTGGTTTTGAATTCTCCTTATATTATATTGCGCTCTACTACGGTATCGAGCACTATTTTTTGGATAACCTTATTAAGACATATATATATATATATATATATATATATATATATGTATGAAATACTTGACTTGGTGAATTCTAGCTGTCAATATACTCCTACCCTTTTAACCACGCCCCCAACCACACCTCGCCCCACCCCCGACCACGCCCCCACCCCCCACCTCCCGAAATCGGAGGTCTCAAGGTTGGCAAGTATGGTAAAAACACTAACATGTTATGTATGCATTTTTTATTCATTATGTTGATTGTCTCAGAAGGTCCGATCTGTCTTTCAAGTCTTTGCTCTGGTGCTGCGCTACTAAATAAATATCACATTGCATTATATATGTTTATTCGTGTACACAGCGTATTAAACCCGAGTTCAGGGGTCGGCAACCTTCAGCATACAAAGAGCCATTTAAGCCCATATACCCCCAAATAAAACCTACCGAGAGCCGCAAACTCTGTTCGATTCCTGCACCTGCTCAGTGGCCTTGTGGTTAGAGTGTCTACCCTGAGATGGGTAGGTCGTGAGTTCAAACCCTGGCCGAGTCATACCAAAGACTATAAAAATGGGAGCCGTTACCTCCCTATTTGGCACTCAGCATCAAGGGTTGAAATTGGGGGTTAAATCACCATAATGATTCCCGGGCGCGGCCACCACTGCTGCTCACTGCTCCCCTCACCTCCCAGGGGGTGATCAAGGGGATGGGTCAAATGCAGAGGGTAATTTCACCACACCTAGTGTGTGTGTGACAATCATTGGTACTTTAACTTTAAAATGACGATAACACCACTTATAGTTTCGTTACACTTGCGCTATAGAATTTATGAAATCAAACACATGACAAAAAAACGACTCACATTTTATTTCTGGGTATAACGAAGCAAATCACCAAAATATTTGGAACATTAGAGAAAAATGCGGTAGTACTTCCCTTATTAATGAATTAAAAAAAAAATCAACTCGCTCCAATATTCTGCGGCTAATTTGACTAAAAAGCATACTTGCCAACCCTCCCGGATTTTCCGGCAGACTCCCGAAATTCAGCGCCTCTCCCGAAAACCTCCCGGGACAAATTTTCTCCCGAAAATTCAGGCGGAGCTGGAGGCCACGCCCCCTACAGCTCCATGCGGACCTGAGTGACGTGTTGACAGCCTGTTCACACGTCCGCTTTCCCACAATATAAACAGCTAATGATCGAGGGCGAGTTCTTGGTTTCTTATGTGGGTTTATTGTTAGGCCGTTTCATTAACGTCCTCCCAGCGCGGTAACAACACACAACAACAGCAGTCAAGTTTTCGTCTACCGTAAAGCAGTTGGTCTGCCGTAAACAGCAATGTTGTGACAATTTTAAACAGGACAATACTGCCATCTACTGTACATGCATATGTGACCCACCCATAATGTGTCACATTTTTGTGTTGATTTATTTATTTTATTTTGTGGTTTTAGTTCGTTTTTGGAGCTGTCATCACACATTTATCAGTATTCACATTGGTCAGTAGGGCGTTCCTTCCCAATTGAATGCTATCACCTGCAGACCGGAAGTGTCTTGTCATTCTGATGAGAGCGACCAGTCTGTGAACAATTGAAACGTCCTGTGTGCTTTTTCCTCCTGTATAACAGGTTAGTTTTGGTGAATCAACTCACTGAATAATATCCATGTGATCTTTATAAGTTTAAGTACACATTCTGATGGTGGAGCCTAACTCTATAAAGTTTTTGTGAGTTGTAGTTTGTATTTGTGAATGAATCCAGTGCACAGCTGCAGTAATCAATACAAAATGGCGACGTGAGTACGCAATGTTTATATAGGAACTTCTGATCCTAATTCAGACTCCCAAATTAGAGCTCCCGTTTTCTTATTGATTTTATAATGTATATTTGTATAATGTGTGTGTTCTGAAATAGTGACAGAGAATAGAACAAGGATGGACAATTCAACCCTTAACTCAACAATGAGTAGATGAGTGTTATGTGTGTATCAATCAATCAATCAATCAATGTTTATTTATATAGCCCTAAATCACAAGTGTCTCAAAGGGCTGCACAAGCCACAACGACATCCTCGGTACAAAGCCCACATAAGGGCAAGGAAAAACTCACCCCAGTGGGACGTCGATGTGAATGTGTAAATAAATGAACACTGAAATTCAAGTATTTCTTTTATATATATATATATATATATATATATATATATATATATATATATATATATATATATATATATATATATATATATATATATATATATATATATATATATATATATATATATAGGGGCGGCGTGGCGAAGTTGGTAGAGTGGCCGTGCCAGCAATCGGAGGGTTGCTGGTTACTGGGGTTCAATCCCCACCTTCTACCATCCTAGTCAAGTCCATTGTGTCCTTGGGCAAGACACTTCACCCTTGCTCCTGATGGCTGCTGGTTAGCGCCTTGCATGGCAGCTCCCGCCATCAGTGTGTGAATGTGTGTGTGAATGGGTGAATGTGGAAATACTGTCAAAGCGCTTTGAGTACCTTGAAGGTAGAAAAGCGCTATACAAGTACAACCCATTTATCATTTATATATATATATATATATATATATATATATATATATATAGCTAGAATTCACTGAAAGTCAAGTATTTCTTATATATATATATCTTAACCACGCCCCCAACCACGCCCCCACCCCGACCACGCCCCCCACCCCCTAGCCCCCACCTCCTGAAATCGGAGGTCTCAAGGTTGGCAAGTATTCTAAAAAGGGAAAACAACAACCTCGTCATCAATGGAAGAAAATGAATAAATGTGGAAATAAATAAAATGATGATGAATCGGGGCTGTGACCAGAGGTGGGTAGTAACGCGCTACATTTACTCCGTTACATCTACTTGAGTAACTTTTGGGATAAATTGTACTTCTAAGAGTAGTTTTAATGCAACATACTTTTACTTTTACTTAAGTATATTTATAGAGAAGGAACGCTACTTTTACTCCGCTACTTTTATCTACATTCAGCTCGCTACTCGCTACTAATTTTTATCGATCTGTTAATGCACGCTTTGTTTGTTTTGGTCTGTCAGACAGACCTTCAAAGTGCCTGCCTTACTGGTGACGTTTCACTTCGTTCCACCAATCAGATGCAGTCACTGGTGACGTTGGACCAATCAAACAGAGCCAGGTGGTCACATGACCTGACTTAAACAAGTTGAAAAACTTATTGGGGTGTTACCATTTAGTGGTCAATTGTACGGAATATGTACTGTACTGTGCAATATAATAATAAAAGTTCCAATCAATCAATCAAAAGTGTGAAGGAAAAAAGATACTTTTTTATTTCAACCGTACATCCCGTAAAAAGCCTAAAGACTGACCGCACATGAGGACGTTCCTGTCTTCACAATAAAAGTGCCGCTCCATCGCACCTGCGCTTTCAAAATAAGAGTCTCCGAAAGCCAGCGCAAACAAGCTAGCAAGCTACGGAGTTTGACGCCAATATATTTCTTGTAAAGTGTATAAAAACGAATATGGAAGCTGGACAAATAAGATGCCAAAAACCCACCACTTTCTTGTGGTATTAGACAGAAAGGAGGAACTTTTCTTCTCCTCCATTTGAAAACGTGGACGTTATCATCACTACTGTCTGATTCCAATCAATGCAAGTCATCAGAATCAGGTAATACACCAACTTATATTCTAGTCTTCATGAAAGAAAGGAATCTATATGTTAAACATGCATGTATATTCATTAAAACACCTTTAACATGTAAACAAAAACAGCAAAATAAATACATATAAATTATATACTGTATATATCAATGTATATGTATGTATATATATATATATATATATATATATATATATATATATATATATATATATGTATATATATATATATATATATGAGTGTGTATGTTACTCATCAGTTACTCAGTACTTGAGTAGTTTTTTCACAACATACTTTTTACTTTTACTCAAGTAAATATTTGGGTGACTACTCCTTACTTTTACTTGAGTAATAAATCTCTAAAGTAACAGTACTCTTACTTGAGTACAATTTCTGGCTACTCTACCCACCTCTGGCTGTGACATACATTTCGATCGACAATATATCAAAATATGTTTTATTTTCATATGACAAAATCCCAGAACTCTCCAAAAATAAAAACTGTTGAATTATAATAATATAGCATTTAATAAATTAAGTAGCCATTATTTGTGGACATTGTGTTTCACAGCCAAAGGGAGCCACTGGAGCCGCAGGTTGCAGACCCCTGCCCGAGTTAAACATGACCCTTAATCCCACCGGGCGGGAAGACAACTACATTTCCCAGAATGCTCCGCGCGGAAGAGGCGCGGTTAGAAGAGTATAAATAAGATGGCAATGGAAGCAGGACAAACATCTTCTTCACGTCAACTGGAATGTTTAAAATCCGGGGGAAAACATCTTACGGTACCGGTCCACAACCTACGGAGGTGTCCTTGCCCCTGCTCCGGCCGGCTTTAGGCCGTGTAGCCGCCGCCACCAGCTAGCGAGCTCACAAGCTAACCAATAACAAAGTATGGCAGTGGAGCGAAAAAAAGTGGCGCTGGGCTTCATGGTCGCAGGTGTCCTCGCTGTCTTCTTCGGCACCGTCATGGTGGTCGTGGGTCCACTCATCATCGACGACCAGATAGTCAAGGTGAGTTCGGGAGAGAGTTTATGCAAAGTGGGTCACGGAGTGCGTGGACCGGATACGCACACGCCGCGCGTAACAGGACGTTGTCGCGAATCGAGCATCTCATCAAATGTACTTTCCCCGCTTTGGAAATGTCAAAACAAACAAAAAAATATCTTTACTTCTACAAAATATTACCAATGTATCAATGATTGAGATGCAGAACACACATTTGATTGTAAACAACACTCCGGTTTTCCCGTAATTAGTACGGTTTTCATCAACCTATTCCGGGTTACGGTTGCAGTGATAAAAAATACGGTTTTTCATTAATTAAAAAATTTTTTTTATAAAGTTTTATTCACGAAATCGCGTAACAACAATGACAATCGACACCGCTTCCCGTAACTTCCTATCGAGCCATTCCGAATGCCAAGCAGAGGCACCAGTTGCCATTGTTTCCAAACGAGCGAACGATCATGGAATCAGCCGGAGAAAAATCGCAAACGAGTCTTAAACCGAAAAGAAAACCGCAGTCATTCCGTGAAGAATATTCAAAAGCCTATCCGGGAATAATTATCCGTTCCAAAAAGGGTGAAAACTACGCAAATTGCACCTTGTGCAGACAAGATTTTTCGATCGGACACGGAGGAATTAGCGATGTAAAAGACCACGTTGGGACAAAAAAACACAAGTCTAATGCCGTTGCTAGCGATACAAGTGGAAAACTTTCAACGTTTTTTCGTCGCCCAAACAGATTCTTTGGATGTGATAAATGCCGAAGTTTTATTTACGTAGGTAATAATTGAGCATGGACTTCCAATCGCACTGGCTGATCACATGGGACAGTTATTTCGGAAAATGTTTCCCAACTCGAAAATCGCCAAAAAATATGGATGTGGTCGAACCAAAACATCAAACATTATTCAGTGTCTTGGAACAGAATCCTCAAAAAGTATCGCCGATGTCATGAAGACGGAACCATTCAGCATGTCGACTGACGGCAGTACCGATTATGACGATGTAAAACTGTACCCCATTTGTGTTCGATATTTCGATGACGACATTGGAAAAGTATTGTCAGTACTTCTGTCTTTGAGGGAATGCAATACGGCTTCCACAGGCGAAAACATTTACAAAATACTCGCGGAAGAAATAGACTCAAACGAAATTCGTCGGCCCTGCACCCCCACCAGGACTTTGTCCTGGACCTACCGGGGCCTGTGGCCCCTGGACCCTGGCTACTAGGTTTTTCTGATTTCAAAAGTTGGCAGGTATGGTTATGGCGAGGGAGTTCATACACAAAGCAAAGTGCTATACAGAAAATTACAAGAAGGCAAAATAGGTCAAATATAAGCATGAAAACAATCATAATTCCCATAAAAAAATAATTAAAAAAATAATTCATAATTCAAATTTAAAATCAATCAAATAGTGTAGATCTGGCGTTTCAAACTGGTTGTCATTGAGGGCCACATCGCAGTTATGGTTGCCCTCAGAGGCTTTTAACAGTGAATAAAATACAGTATGAATATAAATGTGTATATATAAAATATGTGTATAATTGTCTTTTTATTTTATTTTATGTACGCTCTGAGATTCCGATTCCGATTCAGATAGGTCTTTAACAATTATTAATAATCACTGTAAATATTTTGACATCACTGTTTTAAATTTAAATAATCAAAAACCTATGATTGATGGCCGTACTTTGATAAACTCACGGACGGAAGAGCAGTAACTCCCTAGCTCCAATGCTGAAATGAGTACAAGAAACATTAACATCTTTCCCCATTGAGAAACCACATCGCCCAATCTAAGCTTATCTAAACCCATTACTGTGTAAGCAACTAAGCTACTCAATTATGCACATTGACCCTACGAGCCGTGCTGTCTTGGGACAGAGTGATCAATATCTCTACTCAGAGGAATATGACACAGAAGTGTTCAAGGACCGCTGAACGGTCAACACCCGCCAGAACAGTGTTAATAGTGAAGCATAAGAAACCCAAAACATGCAAAACAATGGGTTTTCTAACAGCGAGTCAATTTTTTTAGTCATTTAAAAATAATCCAAAGATTTCAGTGTGTTTACTTTTTAAGCACATTCAACAATACCGCAATAATAATGATAACCTTGTCACTGAAGCCATCACAACTATGAATGAACACATGTAGAGATTTTTACGGTAAAAACTGGTAGCTCAGTCACCAGAATTTTATCGTAAATAAAAACAAAACTGTGGTATCCTTCTTCCATTTGTGGTAATACACTGTAAAATACTGTATATTTTACAGTAGAAATAATGGAACTGTTTTTCCCCATTTCTATTTATATACTGTACAAAAACCCAACATGAAAAATTGACAGATCTTTTTTTTAGTGTACGTAACATATATACAGTACAGGTCAAAAGTTTGGACTCACCTTCTCATTCAATGCGTTTTCTTTATTTTCACGACTATTTACAGTGTAGATTGTCACTGAAAGCATCAAAACTATGAATGAACACATGTGGAGTTATGTACTTAACAAGAAAAGGTGAAATAACTGAAAACATGTTTTATATTCTAGTTTCTTCAAAATAGCCACCCTTTGCTCTGATTACTGCTTTGCACACTCTTGGCATTCTCTCAATGAGCTTCAAGAGGTAGTCACCATCCATCCATCCATCCATCTTCTTCCGCTTATCCGAGGTCGGGTCGCGGGGGCAGCAGCCTAAGCAGGGAAGCCCAGACTTCCCTCTCCCCAGCCACTTCGTCCAGCTCTTCCTGTGGGACCCCGAGGCGTTCCCAGGCCAGCCGGGAGACATAGTCTTCCCAACGTGTCCTGGGTCTTCCCCGCGGCCTCCTACCGGTCGGACGTGCCCTAAACACCTCCCTAGGGAGGCGTTCGGGTGGCATCCTGACCAGATGCCCGAACCACCTCATCTGGCTCCTCTCGATGTGGAGGAGCAGCGGCTTTACTTTGAGCTCCTCCCGGATGGCAGAGCTTCTCACCCTATCTCTAAGGGAGAGCCCCGCCACCCGGCGGAGGAAACTCATTTCAGCCGCTTGTACCCGTGATCTTGTCCTTTCGGTCATAACCCAAAGCTCATGACCATAGGTGAGGATGGGAACGTAGATCGACCGGTAAATTGAGAGCTTTGCCTTCCGGCTCAGCTCCTTCTTCACCACAACGGATCGATACAGCGTCCGCATTACTGAAGACGCCGCACCGATCCGCCTGTCGATCTCACGATCCACTCTTCCCTCACTCGTGAACAAGACTCCGAGGTACTTGAACTCCTCCACTTGGGGCAAGATCTCCTCCCCAACCCGGAGATGGCACTCCACCCTTTTCCGGGCGAGAACCATGGACTCGGACTTGGAGGTGCTGATTCTCATCCCAGTCGCTTCACACTCGGCTGCGAACCGATCCAGCGAGAGCTGAAGATCCTGGCCAGATGAAGCCATCAGGACCACATCATCTGCAAAAAGCAGAGACCTAATCCTGCAGCCACCAAACCAGATCCCCTCAACGCCTTGACTGCGCCTAGAAATTCTGTCCATAAAAGTTATGAACAGAATCGGTGACAAAGGGCAGCCTTGGCGGAGTCCAACCCTCACTGGAAACGTGTCCGACTTACTACCGGCAATGCGGACCAAGCTCTGGCACTGAGCATACAGGGAGCGGACTGCCACAATCAGACAGTCCGACACCCCATACTCCCTGAGCACTCCCCACAGGACTTCCCGAGGGACACGGTCGAATGCCTTCTCCAAGTCCACAAAACACATGTAGACTGGTTGGGCAAACTCCCATGCACCCTCAAGGACCCTGCCGAGAGTATAGAGCTGGTCCACACTGAAAGGGTTTTCACTTCACAGGTGTGTTTGAAGCTCATCGAGACAATGCCAAGAGTGTGCAAAGCAGTAATCAGAGCAAAGGGTGGCTATTTTGAAAAAACTAGAATATGAAACATGTTTTCAGTTATTTCATTTTTGTTAAGTACATAACTCCACATGTGTTCATTCATAGTTTTGATGTGACAATCTACAATGTAAATAGTCATGAAAATAAAGAAAACGCATTGAATGATGAGAAGGTGTGTCCAAAATTTTGGCCTGTACTGTAGATATTTCGAAACACTTGCAGCAAACATATGTTTAATACAAATAATATTAAGATAATACTATAATAACATATCAACAAGCCTTTAACAGAGTGATCAAACTCATGCATTCTTCGACTCTGCTCCCCTGCACTGGAGTGTGAGCTGCTTTTTCTCGTTGTACTTTCATAATACCTTGCACTCTTTCGCCCTTTTTAATTACCCCTCGAGGAACTCTAAAGAAAAGTTGATCCTTTTCGCGATTTGTACGATTCATACAGCCGAAAACAACGCAAGCATTGGGCATTTTTTCTTTTGAGAAAAGCTAAATGGCGCCTAGTACCCATTGAGAACAGAGCTACTGTAGCTTGACCTAACCTGACTCTCGCCAGATCCTTGTAGTTCGCTGAGCTCCACACAAGGATCTGGGACTTCTCAAGAGGAGATGTATTTCAGAAGGCAGGGCCTTGTAAAATAAAAATCCTTGTATGTGATTGGATAAACCACTTGTCCGTTATCTTGAATAACGTGCTACTTCAACCACTCACATCCAAATCAACTCGTGACGCCGATGAGGGCGACGCTGGGAAATCCAAAATAGAACAGCCGACATATTGAATAACGACAGAGCGAAAAGTTCTGTTCATCTTTTAAATAATTGATATTCGATAGATTCGACAAAACAGTTGCAATAGCAGAATCAATGTCAGCCATTGTTGTTTGAATCAAACAGTCGCTTCGGCGCTAACCTGCCCGGCGATACTGATTGGTTCATTATTTTTTGCTATCTTGAAGGAGTTTGCATTGCCCTCGAGCCCAGATCCTTGTGTGGAGCTCAGCGAGCTACAAAGATCTGGCGAGAGTCAGGTTAAGCTTGACCACCATGTATATTTAATGGGCAGTAAAATCCAAGCACTGACGTTACCATATTTTTTTTTACCATTGTATTAGAACAGGGGTGCTCATTACGTCGATCGCGATCTACCGGTCGATCTCGGAGGGTGTGTCAGTCGATCACCAGCCAGGCATTAAAAAAATAGTCCTAAAAATGAGCGATCATAAATCTTCGCTATGACATCACTTTCGTCACTTGATTGACATTCACGGCACCCGAGGGTCTTCTGAGATGACGCTGGCTGCTGCCAGCTCATTAAAATTACCGACTGGAAGGCGAGAAACACTTTATTTCAACAGACTCTGGTGCCGTACCTGTCGTCAAAACTCCAAAGACCGACTGCACAGTTGCACAATAAAAGCTCTGCTTCATCCTGCCTGCGCTACCAAAATAAGAGTCTCAGAAAGCTGGCGTGCACAAGCTAGCAAGCTACGGAGTTTGCCGACAATGTATTTCTTGTAAAGTGTATACAAAGGAGTACGGAAGCTGGACAAATAAGATGCCAAAAACCAACCACTTTCATGTGGTATTGGACAGAAAGGAGGACTTTTTTTCTCCTCCATTCGAAAATGCGGACGTTATCATCACCACTGTCTGATTCCAATCAATGCAAGTCATCAGAATCAGGTAATACACCAACTTATATTCTTGTCTTCATGAAAGAAAGGAATCTATATGTGTTAAACATGCTTGTATTATCTTTAACCACCTTTAAGTTGTTAACAATATTAACTATATGTGTTAAACATGCTTGTTTTATCTTTAACCACCTTTAAGTTAACAATATTAACTATTTGTGTTAAACATGCTTGTATTATCTTTAACCACCTTTAAGTTGTTAACAATATTAACTATATGTGTTAAACATGCTTGTTTTATCTTTAACCACCTTTAAGTTGTTAATAATATTAACTATTTGTGTTAAACATGCTTGTATTATTTTTAACCACCTTTAACTTGTTAACAATATTAACTATATGTGTTAAACATGCTTGTATTATCATTAAACACCTTTAATGTATTAACAATATTAACTATGTGTTAAACATGCTTGTATTATCATTAAACACCTTTAACTTGTTAACAAAAACATATATTTCATAAATAAGTAAATATAAATTATATATATGAATGAGGTAGATCCCCACAACTTGATCAATTGAAAAGTAGCTCGCCTGCAGAAAAAGTGTGAGCACCCCTGTATTAGAAGATCAATGACTTTTAATTTTCTTAAATAAGTAAAAAATCAATAAAAAAAAAAAAGGACTCTCAATCTCTGTTAGCAAAAATTTCACTTCAATAAATATTGACTATCTTGAACTGTAGGTTTGGATCTTTGTTTTTTTGCCATTTTTTTGCAACGGATTTGGCATTCCTGCTCATTCACCCGTGTTAATAGGCAGATGTTGCTCTTTTGTTTTGAAGCCAAAATAGTCACACTTTTTTCTTGGGAATATTTATTACCTTGCTCAGCTTCTCACTAGCGAGTCGTGACTTGCGACTACGAGGTGAGCTGAGGCGAGGCTCTGTCGCTGATGTAAGCTAGCAGTCCCGCCTATACTAACAGTGCCAAAGATTGTATATGACTGACAAGAGGACCCACTCCCTTCAGTTAATTCTGCTATTGAACTAAAGTGTTCAGCTGCTGAGAAGGACGCACAGTGCGGCCTGTTTGAAAGAGATGAAGAAAACAAACATTGCAATTTACTGATGCCGGTGTTGTGCCAAAAAATGACTCTCTTCCAAAAAAGTGTTCTTCACACGGGAGCGTGCACTGCTGGTTCTTCTTCTGCAATAAAATTCACAGTAATACTTTATTACTCTGAATCGCTTTTGGGCAGGCACCATGTCTACATTTTGTTGTTTGTGATTTCAGCTTTGTAAAGGTTATTTCAACATCTTTATGATGATATATATATATGTATATATATATGTCTTAATAAGGTTATCCAAAAAATAGTGCTCGATACCGTAGTAGAGCGCAATATATGTATGTGTGGGAAAAAATCACAAGACTACTTCATCTCTACAGGGCTGTTTCATGAGGGGTTCCCTCAATCTCCTGATGATTGAGGGAACCCCTCATGAAACAGGCCTGTAGAGATGAAGTAGTCTTGTGATTTTTTCCCACACATGCATATATATGTGTGTGTGTATATATATATATATATGTATGTGTGTATATATATGTATGTATATATATATGTATGTGTGTGTGTGTGTATATATGTGTGTATGTGTATATATATATATATATAACAGAAAAATAAACACAATACTTTTGTTTTTGCACCCATTTTTCATGAGTTGAACTCAAAGATGTAAAACTTTTACTATGTACACCTATTTATCTCAAATATTGTTCACATATCTTTGCTGAATGTGTTTTTCAGCTTATTGTGTTGTTGCATCCAGAAGAACTCACAAAGTGAAAGTATAACACTTAACTTTTATTACAAATCTTGTGCTAACAGGTTCAATTCCGCCACATTCTTTTTCTCTTTCAGGCACGGTATATTTACAAGCGTTTGTTAACTCTGAACGTGACCAAAAAGATAAACACGGGGACGTCGTTAACTTAAATAGTTATTTAACAGTTTTATTTAAAATTACATGTTGGATTGCTGTTGTCCTGAACGGCCCAATATTGTTGCAAATAATAATGTTGTCCACAAGTTGCACAGTCCATCTTCCCAAAGATTTACAAGTAAAACGTCCTTTAAAAGTAACCTGATTAGAGATGAATGCTTTAAAATGTTACTTTCAAAAAGTAACATTTATGACTTTTTAAAACGCCGCTGTGTACACGGACGTAGGGAGAAGTACAGAGCGCTAATAAACCTTAAAGGCACTGCCTTTGCGAGCCGGCCCAATCACATAATATATGCGGCTTTTCACACACACAAATGAATGCAAAGCATACTTGGTCAACAGCCATACAGGTCACACTGAGGGTGACCGTATAAACAACTTTAACACTGTTACAAATATGCGCCACACTGTGAACCCACACCAAACAAGAATGACAAACACATTTCGGGAGAACATCCGCACCGTAACACAACAGAACAAATACCCAGAACCCCTTGCAGCACTAACTCTTCCGGGACGCTACATTTTACACCCCCCCACAGTATAATATTGTTTTCAACTAATTAGTAGCGCGGTACTTTATTAGTATCGGTATACCGTACAACCCTACTGTGCAATGTCTGCTGTCGTTAGGATGCCGACTGATAGAATGGATCTATAGTCCTGTTTCAATGAAGAATGACTCATAATCCTCGCGGCGAAAAAAGGGTGAGGAACCAAGCGCAGACCAAGGTCTTTTCGCATCGTTCTCACCATTTCCGGGTCTAAATTGGATGCCAAAGTTGTGAAAGGCAGGATTTATGAGCTTCTAAAATTTGGCTGACTGCAGCCTTAGTCCTCAGTGAGAGATCTGACCACCTCCTTCATTTTAGGGCACTCTTGTTCCAGTTTTGCACACATTTCCAATAATTTGATAAATGTGTGAATTATTTTCACTGTTTCTTATTACAGAAAAACTGCATTAATATACATAAATTAAAGATGCATCAATAATTGATTTTTAATCGAATCATAGCTTTTGAATCGTAATCGAATCTTGAGGTTCCCAAAGATCCCTCACTTGTCTTTTCTAAAGTACATCTGTACAGAAGATATGGGCATCTACGTCGCCAATATGATTTGCCTGAGTGGCTGCACAGGACATATTTAAAAAAATGTATATATTTAAAAAAAAATCTATTAAGAATCACAAATCATCATCATCATCATCATCATCCAAAAACTTCTTTTTTTTTTTGGACACCAAATACCCAACAATAGATACCAATAGGTAAGTTAAGGTGTTTTTGCATAATGGGGCTTTAAGTAAGAACAGTTTCATAAACTCGATCTTATTTAGTACTTTGTTTGACTTCTTTGCTTAATCCAAATCCATTTCATAATTTAATTCCACATACTGATATACTAAATGTATTCCGTTTTGTACACGCATACAAAGGCTCAGAAAAAATGTCAATATTAAAATATGAATTGAAATCACTTTTTGGCTGGCACTAAGTTGTAGTTTTGAGATTTATTAAACAAAACAAATAAAGACATATATATGTTTTAACATGTTAACAGTACTTATAATGCTATGATATAGCTTAGGGCAGACTTTTTCAACCACTGTGCCGCGGCACACTAGTGTGCCGTGAGAGATTGTCTGGTGTGCCGTGGGAAATTATGCAACTTCACCTAATTGGTCCCAAAAATATTTTTATCAAATCCATAATTATAATCTGCAAATAATGCGCCGTTGCTTAGTGTCTGTGCTGTGTAGAACTCGGCAGGGTAAACCACGTAATACTCCATGCCAGTAGGTGGCAGCTGGTAATTAATTGCTTTGTAAAAGTCGTAATGTGTCGGGTGAGACGAGGATGGTTTGTTGTGATCACAATATGCAGGTAAAAACGTATATTTTGCTTAAACCAAAAATGAACATAAGGAAAAGGCAATGAAGCATAGGAATGGCTATGCAAAAACACAAGTAAAACTGAACTGGCTACCAAGTAAACAGAAACAGAATGCTGGACGACAGCAAAAACTTACGGCGTCCACAAAGTACATCCGTACATGACAGTCAACAATGTCCACACAAAGAAGGATAGCAAGAACTTAAATAGCCTTGCTTGCTAACACAAAGCAGGTGCGGAGAATAGCGCTCAAAGGAAGACATGAAACTGCTACAGGAAAACACCAACAAAACAGGAAGGGCCACCAAAATAACAGCGCAAGACAAAAACTAAAGCACTACACAGGAAAACACCAACAAACTCAAAATAAGGCACGACGACCTGGTGGAGTTTCATTTTTTAACGTTTTCTGCTGGTGGTGTGCCGCCGGAATTTTTAATGAAAAAAAACGCGCCTTGCCTCAAAAAAGGTTGAAAAACACTGGCTTAGGGGTGTCAAACTAATTTTAGCTCAGGGAGGAAAATCTGTGCACATGCCGGACTATTAAAATCATGGCATTACAACAAAAAAATAAAGACCACTTCAGATTGTTTTATTTGTCTTACTTTGGCCAAAAATAGAACAAACACATTCTGAATATATTACAATAGAAAAAAATACCGGCGGCGGTAATGTTTAGATCCATGAAGGAAATAAGAAAGTGAATGGGTGTTTATAACTGAACACATTTACAAATGCATGAAAATACTCAGTGGCCTAGTGGTTAGAGTGTCCACCCTGAGATCGGTAGGTTGTGAGTTCAAACCCCGGCAGAGTCATACCAAAGACTATAAAAATGGGACCCTGCTTGGCACTCAGCATCAAGGGTTGGAATTGGGGGTTAAATCACCAAAAATGATTCCCGGGCACGGCACCGCTGCTGCCCACTGCTCCCCTCACCTCCCAGGGGGTGATCAAGGGAATGGGTCAAATGCAGAAGACAAATTTCACCACACCTTGTGTGTGTGTGACTATCATTGGTACTTGAACTTAACTTAAAATGTGTTTTCTTCTGTACTATTTTTTAAAATGAATTAAGTAACGTTTATGCCAACCTTTTTCCAAAACACATTATAGAATGTGAGCTATAACAGGATAATGCATACATTTATCATTTGTTTTCAAAACTGTTACACAAAAGTGGGACTTCAAAAATGTACTCTGGGACCCCATTTTTATGACTTACCGTATTTTCCGCACCATAAGGCGCCCTGGGTTATAAGCCGCGCCTTCAATGAACGGCATATTTCAAAACTTTGTCCACCTATAAGCCGCCCCGTGTTATAAGCCGCATCTAACTGCGCTAAAGGAATGTCAAAAAAACAGTCAGATAGGTCAGTCAAACTTTAATAATATATTAAAAACCAGCGTGATGTGGGCGCGCATGGAGTCGTATATCAACATGGACGGAGCTGCGTGAAAAAAGCCACCCGGCCTCTTCGCGTAAACTTACCTTAACCACTCGCTCATCTTTTCTTCATCCATCCATCCCTTCGAGTTAGCTTTTATGATGACGCCGGCTGGAAAGGTCTCATTTGGCAAGGTCTTCCTTTTGAATATCACCATGGGTGGAAGTTTCTGGCCATTAGCATGGCAAGCTAGAACCACAGTGAAGGATGACTTCTCATTCCCTGTGGTGCGAATATTCACCGTACGTGCTCCCGTTGTATCCACAGTGCGGTTCACAGGAATATCAAAAGTCAGTGGAACCTCGTCCATGTTGATAATGTTCTCTGGCCGGATCTTTTTTTCAGCTATCTTGTTTTTACAATATGCACGGAAAGTAGCCAGCTTTTCTTGAAAGTCTTTAGGCAGTTGCTGTGAAATAGTAGTCCGTGTGCGGATGGAGAGATTGCGTCTTTTCATGAACCGGAAACCTGTCGCTTAGTAGGAGCCATTTTGTGGTCTTTACAGATGTAAACACACAAAGGAAATGAAACGTAATATCCGCGCCCTTCTTCTTCTTCTACGCGGGCGGGTGGTTGCTTACAGTAGAAGAAGAAGCGCTTCCTGTTCTATGGGGGCGGGTGCTTACCTTGGCGGTTGCTTGCGTAGAAGAAGAAGCACTTCCTCTTCTACGGGGAAAAAAGATGGCGGCTGTTTACCGTAGTTGCGAGACCGAAACTTTATGAAAATGAATCTTAATATTAATCCATATATAAAGCGCACCGGGTTATAAGCCGCACTGTCAGCTTTTGAGTAAATTTGTGGTTTTTAGGTGCGGCTAATAGTGCGGAAAATACGGTAATGGATTTTGAAAATTCCCAGCGCCAACACGGATGGAGTATTGGTGCGTGCAAAACAGCAGCAGGAGGCTGTGGCCTGCGGGCCGGTTCTAATACTAATCAAATATTATCCCGGGGGTCATAGATCATTCATTCGCGTGCTGGATTTGGCCCGCGGGCCTTGACTTTGACACTAAGGATATAGGTGATCCAACACTTAAAGTGCATTTAAATGAATGCAGTGTAGCAGGGCCACCAGAATTATACATTTCACACTTAATAAATATTATGTGCATAAAAGACGAACAATTAATATTGTATGTGCTGTAGCTTTAAGCTTCTAAGTAGGAAAGCACAACATCAGATCAATAACAATCTCATGAATACCATAGAAATGGCCAACTCTGTCATTTTCCGGACACAAAAACCCAGGCGTATCATAACCAAAATCAAATGTATGTGTTGATGTCCTAGTTCAGGGGTCGGCAACCTTTACCAGTCAAAGAGCCCTTTTGACCAGTTTCACAAATTATAGAAAACAATGGGAGCCGCAAAAATTTTTGAAATTTTAAATGAATTTACACTGCATACAAAGTTATTTATTTTTGCTTTATGCTATGTATAAACCAGGGGTCTCAGACACGATGCCCACACCTTTTTATGGAATTTTTAAGCTGGTGCGGCACGCGGGTTTTAAATGAATAGCGGTTGTCAGCGTAATGCATGCCGTGATGGTACAGCATATAGCACCCACTACAATCAGCGTGCCTGATCAGCCACATGTTGAATGGGGATTCCGCTTGCTCACGTAGGTGACAGCAAGGCATATTTGGTCAACAACCACACAGGTTACACTGACGGTGGCGGTATAAAAAAAACTTTAACACTCTTACTAATAATGCGCCACACTGTGAACCGACACCAAACAAGAATGACAAACACATTTCGGGAGAACATCTGCACCGTAACACAACATAAGCACAACAGGACAAATACCCAGAATCCCATGCAGCCCTAACTCTTCCGGGCTACATTATACACCCCCCGCTACCAAACCCCGCCCACCTCAACCGACGCACAGAGAGGGTGGGGGGGGTGGGGGGGGTTGATGTGTGAGGGAGCAGGCTTTGGATGGGGGCGGGGTTTGGTGGTAGCAGGGGTGTATAATGTAGCCCGGAAGAGTCAGGGCTGCATGGGATTCTGGGTGTTTGTTCTGTTGTGTTTATGTTGTGTTAAGGTGCAGATGTTCTCCCGAAATGTGTTTGTCATTCTTGTTTGGTTTTGGTTCAAAGTGTGGCGCATTATTAGTAAGAGTGTTAAAGTTGTTTTATATGACCACCGTCAGTGTAACCTGTGTGGCTGTTGAGCAAGTATGCCTTGCTGTCACGTAAGTGTGCAAGCCGAAGATGTATATTGTATAACAAGTGTTTGGCTGGCACGTTGTTAATACAGATTGTAGAGGGCGCCAAATGTTGTACCATCATGGCACGCCCTTATTATAGCTGTAAGAGTGAAAAATTGGTGAATATTAATCCCGGGAGTTTTCTGCGAGAGGCACTGAAGTCCGGAAGTCTCACGGGAAAATTGAGGGGTTCAGCAAGTAAGCTGCTGAGCCGCATCAGAGTGATCAAAGCGGCTCCGGAGCCGCGGGTTGCCGACCCCTGTCCTAGTTCATTGTTTATAACACAAATGTACACTTTTCAATTTTCTTCTAGTCAGACAATATTTTAGGTCCAATAGATGGAAAGTATGTGAACAAGGAGACATAGTGAGCAACACACATGTAACTTCTATCGGAACAAAAGTGTGTGTCTCGGGGTCATGGTGTGACGTATACTAACACGTGCACGACCTGTCTCTTGTCTCAAGAACACGGTGATCGACCCCAAGAACAAAATGACCTACACCATGTGGAAGGACGTCCCTGTCCCCTTCTACATGTCCGTGTACTTCTTCAACATCCTGAACCCCAAAGAGGTCCTGAATGGCGAGAAGCCGATGGTGGAGCAGCGAGGACCCTACGTGTACAGGTGAGACGCTGACACACATTATTTTTTTTCAACGATGTCATCGTCACAAGCTAAGTGTCTCGTCAGGAAGCGCATTCAGAAGGAGAACGTCACGTTCCACGCCAACAACACGGTGTCTTACCGCGAATACCGGAGCTACTACTTCGAACCGGACATGTCGTCTGGGAACGAGTCCGACGTGGTCACCATCCCCAACATGCTGGTCCTGGTAAGTCGGCTTGGGGGAGGGGGGGGTGAGTCTTGGCGAGTTGTGATTGACTTGTGTTGTCCAACAGGGGGCGGCGGTCATGATGGAGAACCTTCCCTTTGCCGTACGCCTGATGATCAGCGCCACCTTCAAGACCTTCAAGGAGGGGCCCTTCCTCACCAAGACCGTGGGCGAGCTCATGTGGGGCTACGACAGCGGCCTCGTAGACTTCCTCAACAAATACCTGCCGGGAATGCTGCCCAGCTCCGGAAAATTTGGACTCTTTGCCGAGGTGAGCATCCTGGGACGTCTGTGTTTTGTCTTGATTAGTTTATTCAGACATGTCATTTTCCCGTCTAAAGTCGGAAATTGGTCTTTTTTATCTCTGTAAAAATATGAAAAAATATTTTCAGTTTCTGGAGAGGAGGCTACGCCGGATAGTCGAACCTCGGATTCAGGAGGAACAGTGTGGTTTTTGTCCTGGTCGTGGAACTGTGGACCAGCTCTATACTCTCGGCAGGGTCCTTGAGGGTGCATGGGAGTTTGCCCAACCAGTCTACATGTGTTTTGTGGACTTGGAGAAGGCATTCGACCGTGTCCCTCGGGAAGTCCTGTGGGGAGTGCTCAGAGAGTATGGGGTATCGGACTGTCTGATTGTGGCAGTCCGCTCCCTGTATGCTCAGTGCCAGAGCTTGGTCCGCATTGCCGGCAGTAAGTCGGACACGTTTCCAGAGAGGGTTGGACTCCGCCAAGGCTGCCCTTTGTCACCGATTCTGTTCATAACTTTTATGGACAGAATTTCTAGGCGCAGTCAAGGCGTTGAGGGGATCTGGTTTGGTGGCTGCAGGATTAGGTCTCTGCTTTTTGCAGATTATGTGGTCCTGATGGCTTCATCTGGCCAGGATCTTCAGCTCTCACTGGATCGGTTCGCAGCCGAGTGTGAAGCGACTGGGATGAGAATCAGCACCTCCAAGTCCGAGTCCATGGTTCTCGCCCGGAAAAGGGTGGAGTGCCATCTCCGGGTTGGGGAGGAGATCTTGCCCCAAGTGGAGGAGTTCAAGTACCTCGGAGTCTTGTTCACGAGTGGGGCAAGAGTGGATCGCGAGATCGACAGGCGGATCGGTGCGGCGTCTTCAGTAATGCGGACGCTGTATCGATCCGTTGTGGTGAAGAAGGAGCTGAGCCGGAAGGCAAAGCTCTCAATTTACCGGTCGATCTACGTTCCCATCCTCACCTATGGTCATGAGCTTTGGGTTATGACCGAAAGGACAAGATCACGGGTACAAGCGGCCCAAATGAGTTTCCTCCGCCGGGTGGCGGGGCTCTCCCTTAGAGATAGGGTGAGAAGCTCTGCCATCCGGGGGGAGCTCAAAGTAAAGCCGCTGCTCCTCCACATCGAGAGGAGCCAGATGAGGTGGTTCGGGCATCTGGTCAGGATGCCACCCGGACGCCTCCCTAGGGAGGTGTTTAGGGCACGTCCGACCGGTAGGAGGCCCCGGGGAAGACCCAGGACACGTTGGGAAGACTATGTCTCCCGGCTGGCCTGGGAACGCCTCGGGGTCCCACAGGAAGAGCTGGACGAAGTGGCTGGGGAGAGGGAAGTCTGAGCTTCCCTGCTTAGGCTGCTGCCCCCGCGACCCGACCTCGGATAAGCGGAAGAAGATGGATGGATGGATGGATGGATTTTCATTTTTTTCCGACCTACAATGTTTGTTAAAATCGTGATCCGTCTCTTTGCCATACCTGCCAACAACTACAGTTTTCCTGTAATGAATACGGTTTTTGATTAATCCAGTGGTAAAAACTACGGTTTTCCATTAAAAATGATTTACTTAAAAATCGAAGCTATGTACATTTCCCAGTTGCTTGACAGTAGTTTCGCTACTTTTTAAACAAGTAGCGATTCCCTAGTTTAGCTGTTTTTAGACCCATGTAGCGGTTAGCTAAGCTACATGCTACAAAAGAAGAGAAAGAGAGAAATTGACTAGTGCAACTCCACGGGCAGGGGACAACATATACGGGAAACCTCAATGATGATTGGTTGGTTTACGTATAAGAAAATCCATGATTGGTTGGTTTACTATGATGAGTCACGATTGGTTAAGGTTAGGTCAAAACATTAGGGACAGGCCAATCCGAGGCAAGATAGGGCGGGTCATGGAAGCAGGATTAAATCACAACAGACATCCCAAATGACGAGGAGAGAGTCGGAGAAGAGAAGAGTGAATATTCAAGCGGGTGATTTATATATTAAAAAACTAGTGGAAAATGGCAGAGGGATTCACTTCCTTACATGTTTCTTTTAGTGATGTAGACCACATCCAGGAAACCCACAATGTGTCTACTTGGCCACATTTGGACAAATGTATGCGTCTGGATAAAACAATCATTTGACTTGTTTGCCATGTCAGCACAAATCAAAACTGCTCTCCACATGGAAGAGGTGGAATACACATTTAAGAACACATGATTGTGGCTACAGTATAGCCTGTCTAAATGTTACATTTCATTTTCATTGCTGTTTTACAACAAGACAGTATTCATTATTTCTAATCTTTATATTTTGACATTGAATAATTGAATAATTTTGAATGTAATGTGAATCAATCAATCAATCAATCTTTATTTATATAGCCCTAAATCACAAGTGTCTCAAAGGGCTGCACAAGCCACAACGACATCCTCGGTACAAAGCCCACATACGGGCAAGGAAAAACTCACCCCAGTGGGACGTCGATGTGAATGACTATGAGAAACCTTGGAGAGGACCGCATATGTGGGTAACCCCCCCCCTCTAGGGGAGACCGAAAGCAATGGATGTCGAGTGGGTCTGACATAATATTGTGAGAGTCCAGTCCATAGTGGATCCAACATAATAGTAAGAGTCCAGTCCATAGTGGGGCCAGCAGGACACCATCCCGAGCGGAGACGGGTCAGCAGCGCAGAGATGTTCCCAGCCGATGCACAGGCGAGCGGTCCACCCCGGGTCCCGACTCTGGACAGCCAGCACTTCATCCATGGCCACCGGACCTATGCCCCCCCCCCTCAAGGAAAAGGGGAGCAGAGGAGAAAAGAAAAGAAACGGCAGATCAACTGGTCTAACAGGGGGGCTATTTAAAGGCTAGAGTATACAAATGAGTTTTAAGATGGGACTTAAATGCTTCTACTGAGGTAGCATCTCTAATTGTTACCGGGAGGGCATTCCATAGTACTGGAGCCCGAATAGAAAACGCTCTATAGCCCGCAGACTTTTTTTGGGCTCTGGGAATCACTAATAAGCCGGAGTTCTTTGAACGCAGATTTCTTGCCGGGACATATGGTACAATGCAATCGACAAGATAGGACGGAGCTAGACCGTGTAGTATTTTATACGTAAGTAGTAAAACCTTAAAGTCGCATCTTAAGTGCACAGGAAGCCAGTGCAGGTGAGCCAGTATAGGCGTAATATGATCAAACTTTCTTGTTCTTGTCAAAAGTCTAGCAGCCGCATTTTGTACCAACTGTAATTTTTTAATGCTAGACATAGGGAGACCCGAAAATAATACGTTACAGTAGTCGAGACGAGACGTAACGAACGCATGAATAATGATCTCAGCGTCGCTAGTGGATAAAATAGAACGAATTTTAGCGATATTACGGAGATGAAAGAAGGCCGTTTTAGTAACACTCTTAATGTGTGATTCAAACGAGAGAGTTGGGTCGAAGATAATACCCAGATTCTTTACTGATTCGCCTTGTGTAATTGTTTGGTTGTCAAATGTTAAGGTGGTATTATTAAATAAATGTCGGTGTTTAGCAGGACCGATAATCAGCATTTCCGTTTTCTTGGCGTTGAGTTGCAAGAAGTTAGCGGACATCCATTGTTTAATTTCATTAAGACACGCCTCCAGCTGACTACAATCCGGCGTGTTGGTCAGCTTTAGGGGCATGTAGAGTTGGGTGTCATCAGCATAACAATGAAAGCTAACACCGTATTTGCGTATGATGTCGCCTAGCGGCAGCATGTAAATACTAAAGAGTGCAGGGCCAAGAACCGAACCCTGAGGAACTCCGCACGTTACCTTAACATAGTCCGAGGTCACATTATTATGGGAGACGCATTGCATCCTGTCAGTAAGATAAGAGTTAAACCACGACAAAGCTAAGTCTGACATACCAATACGTGTTTTGATACGCTCTAATAAAATATTATGATCGACGGTATCGAAAGCAGCGCTAAGATCAAGAAGCAGCAACATGGATGACGCATCAGAATCCATCGTTAGCAGTAGATCATTAGTCATTTTTGCGAGGGCTGTCTCCGTAGAGTGATTTGCCCTGAAACCGGATTGAAAAGGTTCACAGAGATTGTTAGACACTAAGTGTTCATTTAGCTGCTGTGCGACAATTTTTTCGAGGATTTTCGAAATAAAGGGAAGGTGGGACACCGGTCGGTAGTTTACCATGAGGTCAGGATCAAGGTTAGGTCTTTTGAGCAGAGGATGAATAACCGCTTTCTTGAATGCTAGGGGAACAGTGCCAGAGGAAAGTGATAAGTTTATAATATTTAGCACTGATGGACCTAATAATACAAAAAGCTCCTTGATAAGTTTCCCAGGAAGTGGGTCAAGTAAACATGTTGTTTGTTTTATCCCACTTACACGCTGTAATAGTTCCTCTAATGTTATTTCATCAAAAAGAGAGAGACTATTTTGTATTGCAGTATCCGTCGTAGATACAGTTGTATCTGTGTTCATAGAACCCAGTTGTAGCTGGGATGCGTTGTCTTTAATCTCCTTTCTAATGAGTTCAATTTTCTTATTAAAGAAATTCATAAAGTCATCTGCCGAGTGGGTGGAGCTATTGGGAGGAGTCCCTTGTTGGGTTAGCGATGCTACTGTACTAAACAAAAATTTAGGGTCGTTTTTGTTGAGGCGGATGAGATTTGAGTAATATTTAGCTTTAGCTAAGGTAAGCATGCGTTTATACGATATTAAACTATCACTCCATGCTTGATGGAAAACCTCAAGCTTGGTCGCGCGCCATTTGCGTTCCAACTTTCTACATGATAATTTATGAGCTCTGGTTTCCTCTGTAAACCATGGGGTGCGTCTTTTAGGGGCCCTTTTTTGTTTTAGCGGTGCTATACTATCAATGGTTTTGCGCAGGGCATTGTCAAAGTTGTTAGTGAGGTTATCAATAGAGCCGACATAATTTGGGAATGGTGCCATTACCGAAGGCAGTAGGTCAGCAAGAGTCATCGTCGTGGCGGCATTAATGTTGCGGCTGCTATAGCAGTTATTATTATTATTAGTTTGTTGACAATGAGTCAGAACTTCGAATTTTATAAGGTAATGATCGGACATTACTTTAGTATACGGGAGTACCATAACTTTGGAGGTGGTGACACCCCTGACCAGCACTAGATCTATCGTATTGCCGTTGCGATGCGTAGGTTCATTTATTATTTGTGTAAGACCACAGCTATCAATTATAGTCTGGAGCGCCACGCACTGAGGGTCCGATGGGGTATTCATATGGATATTAAAGTCCCCCATTATGATTATATTGTCTGCGTGCGTCACTAGATCAGCAACGAACTCTGAGAATTCATTAATAAAGTCCGAGTAGGGCCCTGGGGGGCGGTAGATAACAGCCATATCGAGAGGCAGCGGTGCGACAGACCTCATAGTAAGCACCTCAAACGTTTTGTATTTATTATTTAGGTTAGGGGTAAGGTTAAAGTTTTCATTGTATATTAGTGCGACCCCCCCACCCCTTTTAAGGGGACGGGCAATATGCGCATTCGTATAGTTAGGAGGAGATGCCTCATTTAGCGCAAAAAATTCGTCTGGTTTGAGCCAGGTTTCGCTAAGACCAATGACGTTAAGATTGTTGTCTCTAATGACCTCATTAACTAATAACGTTTTGGGAGACAATGATCTTATGTTTAAAAAGCCCATATTATAAGTATTGGGCTGTTTTGACGAGTTTTTGTTTAAATTATCCGTAGTAGAAATATTAATAATGTTGCGTTTATTATACGTAGTGCACTTTAAATAGTTTCGACCATATCTAGGAATTGATACGACGGGAATTTTCAGATTGTTTGCTTGATGCTGCGATCGACTGAACGCATCATGATTTGCCACCTCAGTAGAATGCATATCTACCCCGGACACATTCACAACAGAAAACACATTATGTGAGTTGTGTGTTATTCTAAGAAAATTGCTATGCGTACAGGAATTATCCAGCCTGGCGCTGGCTAGTTCTAGCTTAACTGACTCCTCACCCGGACTAGCAGGCTCTGTAATTGCCTGTGACCGGGCTTGCTCTAGTGTAGTTAGTCAAATGTGACTTAAACAGTAGTCTATATTCTTAGACAGGATGATGGCGCCTTCCTGGTTAGGGTGAAGGCCGTCCCTCATCAGCAAGCCTGGTTTGCCCCAGAAAGAGGGCCAATTATCAATAAACGTTAGTCCCTGTTGTCTACAGAAGCTAGCCAGCCACTTGTTAAGCGAGACTAATCTGCTATATCTCTCATCATTGCCTCTCGCAGGCAGGGGGCCAGAGACAATTACTCGATGCCTGGACATCTTTCTAGCGAGATCACAAGTCCTGGCTATGTTTCTCTTTGTAATCTCTGACTCTGAATGAAGCAAAGTAATGTGTAAATAATGTCAATAACGAGATGGACCATCTGTGGCTGTGAAGTGAACACGAGTAAGGCTGTAAATACTGTATAGAGTAGGCTAACCCATGTGGTTCCTGTGGATGTGAACATAATTACTATAGTGACTAAATAACATAGTGACTGAAACAGACAAAGTAATGTGTAAATAATGTCAATAACGAGATGGACCATCTGTGGCTGTGAAGTGAACACTAGTAAGGCTGTAAATACTGTATAGAGTAGACTAACCCATGTGGTTCCTGTGGATGTGAACATAATTACTGTAGTGACTAAATAACATAGTGACTGAAACACACATAGTGATTCATTTGGATGAATGTTGATCATTTTTCAAATCTGTAAACACTAAAACCTCTTCAAATTGTGCTTTTTTTTGGTGCTAATTTTTGCATGTTCAATTGCAAAAATTGAACATGTCCCCAGACCCCCGGCTTATTTTCAGTCTTTTTCATGAAGTTCAAATCACGCAAACATGCTCTTTCACCCTCCTGCAGTTCAACAACTCCGACACGGGCCTGTTCACCATCTTCACGGGTCAGGACGACATCAGGAACGTGCACAGGGTGGACTCCTGGAACGGCCTGACGGAGGTGAGACGTCATCAAGGTGCACCACACGATCATTTCCTGTCACTTGGACGTCTTTAACAAGAGGGCAAGGTGGACGTCATGTCATGACCACAGGATGAGTAGGCAGGATTGCTGACTCAGCATGTCTCTTCTGGAGTTTAATCAGGGATGTTTAGTTCATTAAAAACATAAACAGGATATTTTGATGGTATGATAATATTGATGCTGTGATTACATAACATAATGAAACTAGATGAATGTTGTGTGTGTGATTAGTTGGACTACTGGAGGACGCCGCAGTGCAACATGATCAACGGCACGGCGGGTCAGATGTGGCCCCCCTTCCTTACTAAGACGAGCACGCTTCCTTTTTACAGCCCGGACGCCTGCAGGTACGCCACTTGTTTTGTCTTTTTTCCATTTGTATTATTATTATGTTTATAAGCGGCCTGTGGTGCCAGGTCCATGGAACTGGTCTACCAGCGGCCTGGCAGCATAAAGGGCATCCCCTTGTACCGCTTCGTGGCGCCCAAGACGCTCTTCGCCAACAGCAGTGACTACGCTCCCAATGAGGGTTTCTGTCCCTGTCGCCAGTCTGGCCTGCTCAACGTCAGCAGCTGCCGCCACAGTAAGTAAGACCGACCCGGGCGGGCCTCTGCTTCACGTAGACAAATGGCACTCTCTTGACACCCCGGGGCGCCTTCTTCCTCAGAGTCTCCCGTCTTCATCTCCCATCCTCACTTCTTCAACGCTGATCCGGTTCTGCTGGACTACGTTCAAGGACTCAACCCTAATGAGGACGAGCATGGACTCTTTATAGACATTCACCCTGTAAGCACACACACACACACACGCTGGGGCGCTGATTCTTTCTGAGAACTTTATCAGAACAAAGAAATGTGCTCAATGATAAAGACAACAGTTTATGAGGACTTGAAAAAAAACTGATAAATGCGTCATTCAGACTTTGTATTTTGGATCTGGGTTATATGTCTTTCAACATTGGGTAACCAGTGCAGGTCAAAGGTCACTTAGGCTCTTTCCTAACATATAAACACTTTTCAAACTACCGGTATGTCAAGGCCTCCTTTAGCTCTACACACCAGCAGAGGTGGGTAGTAACGCGCTACATTTACTCCGTTACATCTACTTGAGTAACTTTTGGGATAAATTGTACTTCTAAGAGTAGTTTTAATGCAACATACTTTTACTTAAGTATATTTATAGAGAAGGAACGCTACTTTTACTCCGCTACTTTTATCTACATTCAGCTTGCTACTCGCTACTAATTTTTATCGATCTGTTAATGCACGCTTTGTTTTGGTCTGTCAGACAGACCTTCAAAGTGCCTGCCTTACTGGTGCGTTTCACTTCGTTCCACCAATCAGATGCAGTCACTGGTGACGTTGGACCAATCAAACAGAGCCAGGTGGTCACATGACCTGACTTAAACAAGTTGAAAAACTTATTGGGGTGTTACCATTTAGTGGTCAATTGTACGGAATATGTACTGTACTGTGCAATCTACTAATAAAAGTTCCAATCAATCAATCAAAAGTGTGAGGGAAAAAAGATACTTGTTTTATTTCAACCGTACCGTCAAAAGCCTCAAGACTGACCGCACATGAGGACGTTCCTGTCTTCACAATAAAAGTGCCGCGCCATCGCGCCTGCGCTTTCAAAACAAGAGTCTCCGAAAGCCAGCGCAAACAAGCCAATATATTTCTTGTAAAGTGTATAAAAACGAATATGGAAGCTGGACAAATAGGATGCCAAAAACCCACCACTTTCATGTGGTATTGGACAGAAAAGGAGGAACTTTTCTTCTCCTCCATTTGAAAACGTGGACGTTATCATCACGACTGTCTGATTACAATCAATGCAAGTCATCAGAATCAGGTAATACACCAACTTATATTCTAGTCTTCATTAAAGAAAGAAATCTATATGTTAAACATGCATGTATATTCATTAAAACACCTTTAACATGTAAACAAAAACAGCAAAATAAATACTTATAAATTATATACTGTATATATCAATGTATATGTATGTATGTATATATATATATATGAGTGTGTATGTTACTCATCAGTTACTCGGTACTTGAGTAGTTTTTTCACAACATACTTTTTACTTTTACTCAAGTAAATATTTGGGTGACTACTCCTTACTTTTACTTGAGTAATAAATCTCTAAAGTAACAGTACTCTTACATGAGTACAATTTCTGGCTACTCTACTCACCTCTGCACACCAGCGCTGCCAACTCTCCAGAATTTGGCAGGAGACTTCCAGAAATTGCTCGTCTCCGGACATCTTTGACCAGCGTTTTTGAAGAAGTCATATTATGCTAAATCAACTTTTAAAACTTACCGGTACCTGATTTATGTGTTCGGGATCCCCATAAATCCCGAAAATGTGAACTCAAACGATGGACGGATGGCGGAGATATTTATAAAACAATCTTGCCTTTGTAATTCGCCCCGAGGTGTGACTTTTCCTAACATGTAACGTCAGCGGATTTCTCCATACAGTGGAACCTCGATTTACAAACTTAATTGGTTTTGAACAGGGTTCGTAAATCACAAAGTTCGTATAGTGGAGCAAATTTCCAATGAAACAATTTAATATGAATAATGTGTTCCACTCTCGACAAAAGTCCCTATTTTAGTTAAGGATTGTACACTTTGAACTAGGGTTGTACGGTATACCGGTACTAGTATAGAATCGCGGTACTAATTACCGTATTTTCCGCACCATAAGGCGCCCTGGGTTAAAAGCCGCGCCTTCAATGAACGGCATATTTCAAAACTTTGTCCACCTATAAGCCGCCCGGTGTTGTAAGCCGCATCTAACTGCGCTAAAGGAATGTCAAAAAAACAGTCAGATAGGTCAGTCAAACTTTAATAATATATTAAAAACCAGCGTTCTAACAACTCTGTTCATTCCCAAAATGTACGCAAATGTGCAATCACAAACATACGTATATCAACATGGACAGAGCTGCGTGAAAAAAGCCACCCGGCCTCTTCGCGTAAACTTAAACTTACCTTAACCACTCGCTCATCTTTTCTTCATCCATCCCTTCAAGTTAGCTTTTATGATGACGCCGGCTGGAAAGGTCTCTTTTGGCAAGGTCTTCCTTTTGAATATCACCATGGGTGGAAGTTTCTGGCCATTAGCATGGCAAGCTAGAACCACAGTGAAGGATGACTTCTCATTCACTGTGGTGCGAATATTCACCGTACGTGCTCCCGTTGTATCCACAGTGCGGTTCACAGGAATATCAGTTGCTGTGAAATAGTAATCCGTGTGCGGATGGAGAGATTGCGTCTTTTCATGATCCGGATCCCTGACGCTTAGTAGGAGCCATTTTGTGGTCTTTACAGATGTAAACACACAAAGGAAATGAAACGTACGGTATATCCGCGCGCTTTTTCTTCTTCTACGCGGGCGGGTGGTTGCTTACAGTAGAAGAAGAAGCGCTTCCTGTTCTATGGGGGCGGGTGCTTACCTTGGCGGTTGCTTGCGTAGAAGAAGAAGCGCTTCCTGTTCTACCGGGAAAAAAGATGGCGGCTGTTTACCGAAGTTGCGAGATCGAAACTTTATGAAAATGAATCGTAATATTAATCCATATATAAAGCGCACCGGGTTAAAAGCCGCACTGTCAGCTTTTGAGTAAATTTGTGGTTTTTAGGTGCGGCTAATAGTGCGGAAAATACGGTAAAGTTAAAGTACCAATGATTGTCACACACACACGAGGTGTGGCGAAATTATCTGCATTTGACCATTACCCTTGATCATCCCCTGGGAGGTGAGGGGAGCAGTGAGCAGCAGCAGTGGTCGCGCCCGGGAATCATTTTTGGTGATTTAACCCCCAATTCCAATCCTTGATGCTGAGTGCCAAACAGGGAGGTAATGGCTCCCATTTTTATAGTCTTTGGTATGACTCAGCCGGGGTTTGAACTCACAACCTACCGATCTCCTCTGCTGGTTTTACGAGCAGAGGAGCATGTTCAGCAGCGCACAATCACTGAGTACTTACAAGCAGACAGTATGTAGACAGAAAAGGGAGAACTGACGCAATTTGGCTTAAAAACTAAAGGTAAAGTTATAACACTGAAGGGGTGCTTTAAAACATGGCTAGTTAGCTAGCAGCTAACATCCATCCGCAATTGGCAGTGTTTTAGCTACATCTAAATCATTAATCCTGGCCTCCATGGCGACAAATAAAGTATGTTTCTTACAAGTATCATTATCACTGCAGGACGAGGAATAGCTAAACACCGTAGGAGGATACAACAGCTCACCGGCGTCACAATGTAAACAAACGCCATGGGTGGATCTACACCTGACATCCGCTGTAATGATACCAAGTACAAGAGCGTATCTAGTCGATACTACTATGATTACATTGATATTTATTATCGTCACAAAATCTTATTTTCTTTTAAATTCATATTCATTAACTCGGGAAATACGTCCCCGGACACACGAGAACTTAAATTATGTCCAATGTATGATGCTGCTGGATCCGTACCTAAATGTGTGGTATCATCCAAAACTAATGTAAAGTATCCAAACAGAAGAATAAGTGATTATTAAATTTTAACAGAAGTGTAGGTAGAACATGTTGAAACAGAAAATAAACAGATATTAGCAGTAAATGAACAAGTGGATTAATAATCTATTTTTACAGCTTGTCCTTTATAATGTTGACAAAATAATAGGTAGATAAATGACACAATATGTTACTGCATACGTCAGTAAACTAATTAGGAGCCTTTGTTTGTTTACTCACTAATAAAATGCAAGTTATCTAGTATGTTCACTATTTTATTTAAGGACTAAATTGTTCTTTGATTGCAATAAGAAACATATGTTTAATGTACACTAAGATTTTTTGTTAAAATAAAGCCAACAATGCAATTTTTTTGTGGTACCCTTTATTTAGAAAAGTATCGAAATACATTTTGGTACCGGTACCAAAATATTGGTATCGAGACAACCCTACTTTGAACACAATAAGGTGCTACAGCATACAGTACTGTATGTCAAACAAATATAACAAGGAGGTGATAAATTAACTATCCATTAAAAAGTCAAAACAACAACAACGACAAGTTGAACTGTGCTACATGCGCTGCTCTGCCAACACGTCCACACGCAACTAAAGTCCTTTTGATGTCCTCTCAAACAATCCGAAATCACAAAAATCCTTAACTTAAACAACCACATTGCTACAATAATAAAAAAGTAAAATCTATTTCCAGTTCATAAAGCCGATTCTGATTCTCATTAACATCGGCTTGTTCCTCACAAGAAGAGAAACGAGCCGACAGAGGGAGGGAAGGGATCCCGGTTTGTGTCTGAGGTGCCGCTTTGGCGTATTTTTTTCTCCAGAAAAGTCCGTTTTCATCACAATTAAAAACTTGCTGTAGTGGGAAGTCTGCTTCCTCAATCTCTTAAATACGAGCAAGCACAAAATGTTTTCTAATGGAGTGGAGGGTCCACTGTATATGGTAGCGGTTTACCTGGAGCTCTTTGCACAAGTCTGCCAGTCCAACAGTGTAATCAATAAGCTCCTCTTTTTTGTCTATCCTCATGTTGTGTGGCATAATGGCTTGTACGTGCTCATGCATCCTACGCATTTGTAATACAAAGTAGCGTATATTTCAAATGCAGTGACGTGCGGTGAAGTTCATGACTGGTGAGGCACTGACTTCATCACAGTCAGATTTACAAACATATGAACCCTAAAGAGTATCTTATTCACCATTTGATTGGCAGCAGTTAACGGGTTATGTTTAAAAGCTCATACCAGCATTCTTCCCTGCTTGGCACTCAGCATCAAGGGTTGGAATTGGGGGTTAAATCACCAACAATTATTCCCGGGCGCGGCGCCGCTGCTCCCCACTGCTCCCCTCACATCACAGGGGGTGATCAAGGGATGGGTCAAATGCAGAGGACAAATTTCACCACACCTGTGTGTGACAATCATTGGTACTTTAACTTAACTTTAACTTTACACATACAAACTGTAGCACACAAAAAAGCACATTTAATAAAAAAAACGTTATTATGGTCTTACCTTTTACTTATAAGTGCGGGAACAGTGGTGTTCGTGTTGGAGGAGTTGTGAATGAATGAATGAAATCTGAAATCCGTGCTGCAGTCTGCAGGTGTACCTAATGTTGTGTCCCTGCAGTCGTTCACGGCTCCTCCGGCGCGAGCAATGTTGTTGTTTTTGTTAAGTGACTTTATTTTGGGTGGATTCGGTCTTGCACGTGGAGGGTTTGGGTGTGGGCTTTGGTTGGTGTGGCGCTCCCGTCGGGGGGTGCAGTCTGCGGCGGAGGTGCAATAACCAGGAGGCGGGATTACGCAAGCCTCACACAGTGCGTCTTCGCAGCAGTTTTATGATTGCTCAGCACAAGAAATACGTTACACACACATACAGTTGTTGACAAAATACACTATACATTATATACCTCAGCTAACTAAACTATGGAAATGTATAATATAGTTCATATAGCAATACAGTCTCACTGCACAGCAGGCCAGCAGTTAGCCGAGTCCGCAATCCATGTTGAGGCACAATTGAGTGACGTGCCTCAACTGGCTGCTGATCACCGCACCGTCTCTTCTCAGTATTTGAACGGCAAATGTGAAAATTCAGCGATTTTGAATAAAAATAATCTAAAACTGGTGAAGTTAAATGGAAAATAACTTTATAGTATAATCACTGGATACATATAACAATTTAATTTTTTTTTTTTCTTTTTACATTTTTTTTCTTTCCATGATGGCAGGTGAGGCAGGGCCTCACCTGCCTCTAGTGACTGCACGTCACTGTTCAAATGTGTATCTGTCGGAATACTCCATATGGGAGCACTAAAACTGCAACTGGGACAAGTTGCAGTCAAAGTGGAGGCATGTAAACAAGACCACCTACAAAACGGTGCATCCTGAACATAATTTATGCAACATTTTGACCAAAGAACCACCATTACATGATATGTAGACCACAAGGAAGGGTTTTAAATGAAGAAAAACATGATATTATGACCGCTTTAAACAGCAGAGCGCTTCTGTCACACCTTTGATTTGTGTGAATGTGACTTTATGACTATGCATTGTACTGTACATGTAGTTCATACAGTGTGTTCAGGGGTTCTACACTTGATAGCAAACACCAATTGTTGGCAACTGCAACACACACAGAGAGTTAATCGGCCTGTGGTTAGAGATAAGGTAATTGGTAATATCTTTATAGCTTCAATAAAACAATTCATGTTACTGATTACAAGAACATCAATACTGAGGATGAGGAAAATGCATACGTAGTTGTTGTTTTGTATATTTTATGACTACAGAACAATCTAAATTGCAATCTGCTCAGGCGGCTGGTCCACATCCACACCTCATTTTTCAGACATAATCTTTTACGGCAGGGGTGTCAATCTCGTTTTCATTGAGGGCCACATGGCAGTTAATTAAATATACAGTACAGGCCAAATGTTTGGACACACCTTCTCCTCATTCAATCTGTTTTCTTTATTTGCACGACTATTTACATTGTAGATTGTCACACTCTTGGTTGGCATTCTCTCAATGAGCTTCTAGCACACCTGTGAAGTGAAAAGCATTTCAGGTGACTACCTCTGGAAGCTCATCGAGAGAATGCCAAGAGTGTGCAAAACAGTAATCGGAGCAAAGGGTCTATTTTGAAGAAACTAGAATATAAAACATGTTTCAGTTATTTCACCTTTTTTTGTTTAGTACATAACTCCACATGTGTTCATTCATAGTTTTGATGTAACAATCTACAATGTAAATAGTCATGAAAATAAAGAACGCATTGAATGAGAAGGTGTATCCAAAATTTTGACATGTACTGAATATATTTTACGTACACTTAAAAAAAAGATTTGTCAATTTTACATGTTGGGGTTTTTTACAGTATATAAATAGAAATGGGGAAAACAGTACCATTATTTGTACTGTAAAATCTACAGTATTTTACAGTGTATTACCACAAATGGAAAAAGGATACTAAAGTTTTGTTTTTATTTTACGATAAAATTCTGGCGACTGAGCTACCAGTTTTTTACCGTAAAAATATTTTTTACAGTGCACAATTTGATGGATAACTTGCTTTGGAATCATTAGTCAAGCCGATATTTAAGTACTTGTTTTAGTTTTAACAACAGAACTGTTTGGAATTTAATATTAGATCAAGTTTAAAAGGGAATTTTGCCTATCGTTCACAATCTTTATGAGAGACAAGAACACACGTCTTTTTTAAAGAATTTTAAAGACGTTAAAAAACGCTCGCAAGATGTGGCTAATGGAAGTCACCGTTGTAGCCTTCAAAGCCATCTAAAACAACTGCAAAACCCTCCATTAACGTTTTATATGCATGTTGCAAGTATATATATATAATGTAGTAACAGACACCTTCATAACAATATGTATTATGTTTTATATACACACTGCAAGTAAATATGTATATATAATGTAGTAACAGACACCTTCATAACAATATGTAATATGTACAATATACACACTGCAAGTATATATATATAATGTAGTAACACACCTTCATAACAATATGTAATATGTACAATATACACACTGCAAGTATATATATAATGTAGTAACAGACACCTTCATAACAATATGTACAATATACACACTGCAAGTATATATATAATGTAGTAACAGACACCTTCATAACAATATGTAATATGTACAATATACACACTGCAAGTATATATATAATGTAGTAACAGACACCTTCATAACAATATGTAATATGTACAATATACACACTGCAAGTATATTTATAATGTAGTAACAGACACCTTCATAACAATATGTAATATGTACAATATACACACTGCAGGTGTATATATATATAATGTAGTAACACACACCTTCATAACAATATGTACAATATACACACTGCAAGTATATATATAATGTAGTAACAGACACCTTCATAACAATATGTAATATGTACAATATACACACTGCAAGTATACTGTGTATATATAATGTAGTAACAGACACCTTCATAACAATATGTAATATGTACAATATACACACTGCAAGTATATATATAATGTAGTAACAGACACCTTCATAACAATATGTAATATGTACAATATACACACTGCAGGTATATATATAATGTAGTAACACACACCTTCATAACAATATGTAATATGTACAATATACACACTGCAAGTATATATATAATGTAGTAACAGACACCTTCATAACAATATGTACAATATACACACTGCAAGTATATATATAATGTAGTAACAGACACCTTCATAACAATATGTAATATGTACAATATACACACTGCAAGTATATATATAATGTAGTAACAGACACCTTCATAACAATATGTAATATGTACAACATGCACACTGCAAGTATATATATAATGTAGTAACATACACTTTCATAACAATATGTAATATGTACAATATACACACTGCAAGTATATATATAATGTAGTAACAGACACCTTCATAACAATATGTAATATGTACAATATACACGCTGCAAGTATATATATAATGTAGTAACAGACACCTTCATAACAATATGTAATATGTACAACATGCACACTGCAAGTATATATATAATGTAGTAACACACACCTTCATAACAATATGTAATATGTACAATATACACACTGCAAATATATATATATAATGTAGTAACAGACACCTTCATAACAATAAGTAATATGTACAATATTCCTTGTATTTTGGTCATTTTAAGCATTACCGTAACCTATTTCCTCACTGCATTTATTTCCATTCCCATAGCAACGCACTTCGGACTTCCGGCAACAAATGTGTGTTCCTACTTCCGGAAACAAACGATAGGCAAAATTCTCCCCAAAAGTACAGTTCCCCTTTAAAAGATATAAAAATGCTTGCAGTACCGTATTTTCCGGACCATAGGGCGGTGGTTCTTTGGTCAAAATGTTGCATAGATGATGTTTTACAGATCATCTTCAAGCCGCTTTCTGACAGTCGCTTCAGGATGCGCCATTTTATGGGCGGTCTTATTTACGTGGCTCACTTTTGGCAGCGTCTTTTCTACGTCATCTTTGTTGTAGCGGTGTAGCGTGCAAGGACGGGAGTGGAAGAAGTGCCAAAAGATGGAGCTAACTATTTGAATGACATTTACACTTTACTTCAATCAATAACGGAGCAGCATCTCCTCATCCGTGGCTCACTAGTGCAACAACTACACCGGAAATGTGTCCCGTGAAAGACCGTCTGACCGGAACTCTCTAATAACTAAAGTTACTTGGGTGAATAATGTAAACTCACTACACCGGTATGTTTTAGTGCTTTCATGGTGAGTTTACTGACAGATATAAGTTAGAACTTTACACTACTTTATATTAGAAATGGCAACTGCGGAGGATGAATGTCCCATAACAAGAAGATAGAAAAAAAGAATAAGCTTATCGACTACGGACGCGCGCAAATTTTCAGGACTTATTCAGATCCCAAATACAGATCAGCAGGTACCAGAAGGTAAGAAAAGTTGCTTTTGCATAATGTTGCGAAACAAAACACCAGATAATGTCTTACCTTATACACACACCATAATAATACTCCTATGTTGAAGCACAGTACAATCCTTTAAGCAGTGCGGCTTCATAGCTTACCAAAGTCGTACTAAAACATTTTTGATAGATTTTTCAGTGCCGTGTGTAATCTTCTATATTTTCAATGGAACCTATAAAATGTTGGTGTTGTTTTCTTGAGTCATATTGCAGTCTAAACGTATCTCTTATGTGTGACTGCCATCATTTTGCGGTCGAGACGTATCTCTTATGTGTGACTGCCATCTACTGGTTACACTTATCATTTCACCATGTACCAAATAAAATAGCTTCGAGGTCGGTAAGCACAACCAGAATTATTCTGTACATTAGGTGCACCGGGTTATAAGGCGCACTGTCGAGTTTTGAGAAAATGGAAGGATTTTAAGTCCGCCTTATAGTCCGGAAAATATGGTACATGTACTTTTTTTCAGTCAAAATGGAAAGTTGATTTAGAAAGACAAGAAAAGATGGATATTAATTTCAGGCTTTCGCGGGCCACATAAAATGAAGTGGCGGGCCAGATCGGGCCCCCAAGTCTTGAGTTTGACCTGTGCGTTAAGGAGTCATAAAAGCTTTACTATTCAAGTAATATGTTTATGTTCCAAGTGTAAAAAGCAGTGTTATTATAGTAGTATAAAAGTGTCAATGTTGGCATGTAAATGTTTAAAGTCACAGTTTACCATTCTCAACTGTCGTACAAGTGTAAAAAGAAGCGAAGCGTCGTTAAAGCAACCTTGTTATCAAGCGAGGTGAGAGTTGGGGTGAGTTTGTGAACGGTGCGACTTAAAGAAAATGTAGCGTTGGTGCTAACCTTTGTTGTGAGGAGTTCAGTCCACACATGCGTTGAGGCCAAGTGGCGTTTGACGAGTGAAACATTTGTAAAGTCCATTAGCGGACGTCGTGAAGGAAGTTGCAATCAAGCAGACGTAAACTTCAGGGCCTAAAGTTTCCTGTCTGGGCACTATATGTGTTTGCCTCCATGGGAACACAATTGTTCATCGGGGGCCGCTCACCAGACCCTCAGCTGGAAGGTTTGTGCGTCCCGTGTGAGTCGTTAAAGGTGTTGTGTGTTTGTCTTCGCAGCAAACCGGCGTTCCGCTCAACGTGTCCATCCGCCTGCAGCTCAACCTCTACATGAAGAGAGTGTCAGCAATTACGTAGGATCAATTCCCTTACCTCTTGTCTCGCCTTTAGTTGCATTGTTAGCTCCCATTCAGCTTGTGCCTTCAAAGACTTCCTGCTGGCGAGCGTGGCACCTAACGTCCTCATTCCTTTTTCTCCTAGAGAGACTGGGAAGATCGCTGAGACCGTGATGCCAATGATTTGGTTTGAGGAGGTGAGCCACCACAGGAAGGACTTCCTTTCAGAACTTTCATAGAAGTGCACATAACTCTTCAAAGTAGACATTTTAACAGTGTCTTTGTTTCACTTCCTGTCCACAGAGCGGCTTCATCGACGGGCCCATCCTTGACACCTTTCACACCAACCTGGTGGTCCTGCCCGCCGTCATGGAAGTCATGCAGTACGGCTTCATCGTCCTCGGACTCGCCACCATCATCATTGCCGCCTTGGTGCGCCACAGACTCAAGAAGGTAACCGTGTGTGCACGTGTGCTTGCATGTTCCACCTGTATGAGCGTTAAGTCATCCCTATGGGACTTACTAATCCCTTTTAAGTGGACTGGATGTGAGTTCCATGGTCCCACAGTGGTCCCTGCAACATGTCAGTCCTCCACCATAGTTCAATGTGCGCCTGCCATCCTAAACACGACTAGGGCTCTGTCTCAAATGGAATACTTCCATCGGTATCGTGGTACAACATCTACGGTGTACAGTCTAGTGCTTACCCAAATCCAAAATGTTTTCTTTTTAACGGTATATTGCAACCACTTAAGTTAGCCTCTCCCCCCACCACTGATGGTGACTATTGGGGACGGGGTGCAATTCCTGTAGAGCAGTGTTTCTTAAACTTTTCTCATCAAGTACTACCTCAGAAAACACTTGGCTTTCCATTTTGACCAACATTAAAATACAGTAGCGTAGTAGGCCTAAGTGTTCACTCAAAACAAGGCAGGTGTTTCATTTGAAAAGTTTAATATTTTTGTTCCCTGTAACATTACACACAGTTTGAACAGTAACACTGTGTTTGAACATAGGAAAATAATACACTGTACTTCAATAAAACACAGTAGCGTAGTAGGCCTAAGCTTTTACTAAAAACAAGGCAGGTGTTTCATTTGAAAAGTTTAATATTTTTGGTCAGTGTAACATTACACAGTTTGAACAGTAACACTGTGTTTGAACATAGGAAAATAATACACTGTACTTCAATAAAATACAGTAGCGTAGTAGGCCTAAGTTTTTACTAAAAACAAGGCAGGTGTTTCATTTGAAAAGTTTAATATTTTTGGTCAGTGTAACATTACACACAGTTTGAACAGTAACACTGTGTTTGAACATAGGAAAATAATACACTGTACTTCAATAAAATACAGTAGCGTAGTAGGCCGAAGTTTTTACTAAAAACAAGGCAGGTGTTTCATTTGAAAAGTTTAATATTTTTGGTCAGTGTAACATTACACAGTTTGAACAGTAACACTGTGTTTGAACATAGGAAAATAATACACTGTACTTCAATAAAATACAGTAGCGTAGTAGGCCTACGTTTTTACTAAAAACAAGGCAGGTGTTTCATTTGAAAAGTTTAATATTTTTGGTCAGTGTAACATTACACAGTTTGAACAGTAACACTGTGTTTGAACATAGGAAAATAATACACTGTACTTCAATAAAATACAGTAGCGTAGTAGGCCTACGTTTTTACTAAAAACAAGGCAGGTGTTTCATTTGAAAAGTTTAATATTTTTGTTTCCTGTAACATTACACACAGTTTGAACAGTAACACTGTGTTTGAACATAGGAAAATAATACACTGTACTTAAATAAAATACAGTAAAGTAGTAGGCCTAATTGTTCATGAAAAACAAGGCAGGTGTTTCATTTGAAAAGTTTAATATTTTTGGTCAGTGTAACATTACACAGTTTGAACAGTAACACTGTGTTTGAACATAGGAAAATAATACACTGTACTTCAATAAAATACAGTAGCGTAGTAGGCCTAAGTTTTTACTAAAAACAAGGCAGGTGTTTCATTTGAAAAGTTTAATATTTTTGTTCCCTGTAACATTACACACAGTTTGAACAGTAACACTGTGTTTGAACATTGGAAAATAATACACTGTACTTCAATAAAATACAGTAACGTAGTAGGCCTAAGTGTTCATGAAAAACAAGGCAGGTGTTTCATTTGAAAAGTTTAATATTTTTGGTCAGTGTAACATTACACAGTTTGAACAGTAACACTGTGTTTGAGCGTAGGAAAATAATCCACTGTACTTAAATAAAATACAGTAACGTAGTAGGCCTAAGTGTTCACTCAAAACAAGGCAGGTGTTTCATTTGAAAAGTTTAATATTTTTGTTCCCTGTAACATTACACACAGTTTGAACAGTAACACTGTGTTTGAACATAGGAAAATAATACACTGTACTTCAATAAAATACAGTAGCGTAGTAGGCCTACGTTTTTACTAAAAACAAGGCAGGTGTTTCATTTGAAAAGTTTAATATTTTTGTTCCCTGTAACATTACACACAGTTTGAACAGTAACACTGTGTTTGAACATAGGAAAATAATACACTGTACTTCAATAATGAGTCAAATATTTGGCGTACCACGAGATGGAGACCGCGTACTACTAATGGTTTGGGAATCACTGCTGTAGAGTGTACTGCTATTAGCAACACCAGTGTAGTACACATACTGTATGTACTCAAAAGACGATGTGTAAGTATACGAGTGTACCAATTGAGACACATCCAAGCTATGTCATGCTAATGTCAGTGCAATGCTATGCTAACATCATCCCTTGGTACCTCCAACTAACTTATTCATGACAGAGAAAATGTGTTGGACAGGCTAAGTTAAGCTCAGATAAGTGACTCTGAACATTTTTGACCTCAGAGCCCAACCTTTCCACTACAGAAGGGCCCGGGTCCCACTCAAATATGAACACTGATTTAGTCGTCTTACACACACTAGTCTTATTGGGGCGGTATAGCTCAGTTGGTAGAGTGGCCGTGCCAGCAACTTGAGGGTTCCAGGTTCGATCCCTGCTTCCGCCATCCTAGTCACTGCCGTTGTGTCCTTGGGCAAGACACTTTACCCACCTGCTCCCGGTGCCACTGGTTTAAATGTAACTTAGATATTGGCTTTCACTATGTAAAGCGCTTTGAGTCACTAGAGAAAAAGCGCTATATAAATATAATTCACTTCACTACTCTTGATTTTCAATTAATCAATCATCAATCAATGTTTATTTATATAGCCCTAAATCACGAGTGTCTCAAAGGGCTGCATAAGCCACAACGACATCCTTGGTTCAGATCCCACGTCAGGGCAAGGAAAAACTCAACCCAATGGGACAATGAGAAACCTTGGAGAGGACCGCAGATGTGGGGACCCCCCCTAGGGCGACCGGTGCAATGGACGTCGAGTGGATCTCGCATAATATTGTGAGAGTCCAGTCCATAGTGGATCTAACATAATAGTGAGAGTTAAGTTAAGTTAAAGTACCAATGATTGTCACACACACACACTAGGTGTGGCGAAATTATTCTCTGCATTTGACCCATCACCCTTGATCACCCCCTGGGAGGTGAGGGGAGCAGTGGGCAGCAGCGGTGGCCGCGCCCGCGAATCATTTTTGGTGATTTAACCCCCAATTCCAACCCTTGATGCTGAGTGTCAAGCAGGGAGGTAATGAGTCCCGTTTTTATAGTCTTTAGTATGACTCGGCCGGGGTTTGAACTCACAACCTACCGATCTCAGGGCGGACACTCTAACCACTAGTCAAGTCCATAGTGGATCTAACATAATAGTGAGAGTCCAGTCCATAGTGGATCTAACAGAATAGTAAGAGTACAGTCCATAGTGGATCTAACAGAATAGTGAGAGTCCAGTCCATAGTGGATCTAACCGAATAGTGAGAGTCCAGTCCATAGTGGATCTAACCGAATAGTGAGAGTCCAGTCCATAGTGGATCTAACCGAATAGTGAGAGTCCAGTCCATAGTGGATCTAACATAATAGTGAGAGTCCAGTCCATAGTGGATCTAACATAATAGTGAGAGTCCAGTCCATAGTGGATCTAACAGAATAGTGAGAGTCCAGTCCATAGTGGATCTAACATAATAGTGAGAGTCCAGTCCATAGTGGATCTAACCGAATAGTGAGAGTCCAGTCCATAGTGGATCTAACATAATAGTGAGAGTCCAGTCCATAGTGGATCTAACATAACAGTGTGAGAGTCCAGTCCATAGTGGATCTAACATAATAGTGTGAGAGTCCAGTCCATAGTGGATCTAACATAATAGTGTGAGAGTCCAGTTCATAGTGGATCTAACATAATAGTGTGAGAGTCAAGTCCATAGTGGATCTAACATAATAGTGAGAGTCTAGTCCATAGTGGATCTAGCGTAATAGTGTGAGAGTCCAGTCCATAGTGGATCTAACATAATAGTGAGAGTCCAGTCCATAGTGGATCTAACATAATAGTGTGAGAGTCCAGTTCATAGTGGATCTAACATAATAATAGTGTGAGAGTCCAGTCCATAGTGGATCTAACATAATAGTGTGAGAGTCCAGTCCATAGTGGATCTAACATAATAGTGTGAGAGTCCAGTTCATAGTGGATCTAACATAATAGTGTGAGAGTCAAGTCCATAGTGGATCTAACATAATAGTGAGAGTCTAGTCCATAGTGGATCTAGCGTAATAGTGTGAGAGTCCAGTCCATAGTGGATCTAACATAATAGTGAGAGTCCAGTCCATAGTGGATCTAACATAATAGTGTGAGAGTCCAGTTCATAGTGGATCCAACATAATAGTGAGAGTCCAGTCCATAGTGGATCTAACAGAATAGTGAGAGTCCAGTCCATAGTGGATCTAACATAATAGTGAGAGTCCAGTCCATAGTGGATCTAACATAATAGTGAGAGTCCAGTCCATAGTGGATCTAACATAATAGTGAGAGTCCTGTCTATAGTGGATCTAACAGAATAGTGAGAGTCCAGTCCATAGTGGATCTAACCGAATAGTGAGAGTCCAGTCCATAGTGGATCTAACATAATAGTGAGAGTCCAGTCCATAGTGGATCTAACCGAATAGTGAGAGTCCAGTCCATAGTGGGGCCAGCAGGAGACCATCCCGAGCGGAGACAGGTCAGCAGCGCAGAGATGTCCCCAACCGATGCACAGGCGAGTGGTCCACCCCGGGTCCCGACTTTGGCGGCCAGCACTTCATTCGTGGCCACATTTTTAATCACATTGAATAATTATATCTAACCTACTTACAGTTTCCAACTTTGTCAAATGACATGAAACCATGTTTATAACAAAGATTATTATTTATTTAACACATAAACCTTCAGTGTAAGTCAGGCTAATTATGGGGAAAAAGTACTAACCAAGGTGGCGACTTGTCCAGGGTGTACCCCGCCTTCCGCCCGAATGCAGTTGAGATAGGCTCCAGCACCCCTCGCGACCCCAAAAGGGACAAGCGGTAGAAAATGGATGGATGGAAAGTACTAACCGAATATACTGTGTAAGAATAACTGACAAAACATGTATTTACCAACAAATGTGTTGTGCTAAAATAAACTTAATGAATAGGTTTCTTGACTAAACTGTCAATCCAATTAAAGTGCAAATGAAAATACAGCTTCACCACTTTAGTCATATATTTTTGCGCTTAAAAAACTTATCTATGACTTTAGCTCCAGACTTCTTCTGTTGGTTTGAAATTGTCATTACTACAACAAGTGGTGGAAAAGTGTATTACAACTGAGTTCCGCTGTCTGCGGCCCATCCGGACCACAGCTGACAAAGATATTTTTTGGCGGTCCTGTAGGGGGCGCTCACAGCCCAACAATGGTAAGTGAGGCTGTATTTTCTTCAGGAAAACTTTATCTTATTAGGGCCCGCATGGTCCATTGCATAAGGACTCCCACAGGGAGTCCTTATGCAATGGGACATAAGGACCTATTGAATTTCTAAGGTTTTATTATTATTATTATTATACCGGCCGCCTCTTTGAGCTGCAATTTGACCCACTTAACATGCTTCAAAACCCACCATATTTGACGCACACATCAGGGCTAGCGAAAATTGCCTTTTGATAAAAAAACCAAACCCCAAAAATAAAAATTGCGCTCTAGCGCCCCCTAGGGGAAAAAAAACTAGACTGCCTGTAACTCCCACTAGGAAGGTCGGAGAGACATGAAACAAAAACCTCTATGTAGGTCTGACTTACACCTACCTTTCATAATTATATATGCTCGGGCAAAAATCAACAGGAAAATGGCAATTCCCCCTTCAAGACAAAAAAGTACTAAAAACAGTAACTTTTGCCTCTTTGAGCTGTAATTTGACCCCCTTAACACGCTTCAAAACTCACCAAACTGAACGCACACATCAGGACTGGCAAAAATTGTGATCTAATAAAAAAACCTAACCCCAAATTTAAAAATTGCGCTCTAGAGCAATTTTTGAATAAAACGGAGAAAAAACTGCTCCTCGAAAGAAAAAAATGACAAAACTGCCTGTAACTCCCACTGGGAAGGTCGGAGAGACATGAAACAAAAACCTCTCCGTAGGTCTCACTTAGACCTACATTTCATTTTTATTATAATTATTATTGATCCTAAATTACCTATAATTGATTTGTTTTAGCACTCCCTTAATTGTATGTAAATGTATTTTTTCAAACATTTTTTTGATTCCCTTGATGTTAATCTTTGTGATAAACACATGCCTTCATATCATTTGACGAGGTTAATTCTGTTAACCTGCAAGTAGGCTGATATAATTATTGAATACAGTTCAAATCAAGAAAGAGATTACTAACTCAGTGTTAGTTTTTGAGAGGTGGACCCGGGACCCCCTGTAGTGGAAAAAAAAAGTACATAACAGCCCTGTGAGGTTTTTTATTTATTTATTTTTGAACACAATACAATGAGGTTTTTTTTCTTTCTCTTAAGTTATTTACATTTTTTGGTATCAAGTCTCTTCTTTCTAAAAAGTCCACTAAAAATGAAGTTTAAAAGAAAGCAGTCAGGCGATGACGTAATGACAAGTGTCAAAGATCCGTCTATGTTTGTGTTTGTGTGTGCGTGCACACTTGCAGAACAGGGTTTTGGAGATGAGTGCGAGCACCAATGTGCTGCAGGAGTCTGAGGTTTGTAAAGCGCCGAGTTCTGAATGGGGGACACGGTTCTTGATTTGTGACTGAGATCATCTGCTAGTCAGATCAGCCAATACTGATTGAATTGATCGCCACATTCTTTGTCAATCGTCACCTTTTGTCATCCCATGTTTGACGGCTTTATCCAATTAACCAATCAACACGGCTTCAAAATCACCCGCATGGATGCCGGCTAACCGCCTCCCGCTTCCCCCGCCCTGTTTGTGCATCGTTTGCTCATGTTTGAGAGGCTGTGGTCATCTTTTAGGCGTCCTATAAAGAGCCCGCTTGCAACCGGGGCATTCCGGAGAAATGCATGGCGGGTAATTCAGGTGGGTGTCTGCACACACACACCATATATACATGAGTCTAAAGTCGGCTTTGTTCGACGTTATTATACGAGCATCTGTGGTCCGATCGTGTTGCCGTGCGTTCTGACCGACCCAGACATATGCAGGCGCTGTTTTTAATTAGCTGCCGGCCAGCACGCGCTTCCTGTGCTGATGTGGCGGAAATGAAAAGAAGAGGAAATTAAAATGTCGGATGAAGCTACAATGTTTGGAATGTTCCACGTCACTCTTCACTATTACATTTGCTGTGTTATTATTCCTGCCCCTCAATCATTAAAGGAGCCATATGTAATAAATGAATGTCAAGTCATCATTAAATGGCCCTGATATGTCAAAAGGCATTAATAAATCATCTTCTTTTTCAATACCTCTATAACTGATAACAGTAGTTCAGCCGGGATATACTCATTTAAAAAATTAGATTTACAGTCCCGAAATCTTATTGTTTTCATTTCGATGCCCCGCCCTCTACCGTTTGACTAATTAGAAAGTCCGTGAGTGTGTCACATCCAGGTTGCCAGTTACGCACCGCCATCTTGGTCTGGCTACTGCCACTGGTAAAGTTACTAAACATGTCAGACCTTAGTCAGTCTAAAAGGCTTCGTTGGCATTCTCAACTTATTCATGACAAAACCAGGATTTGTAAGCCTTTGAAAGATGGAGACGATTGAAGGCGGAGAAGATATTTTTCATCTAACGCCAAACTTGCTAATTTCCTCCTTGATAGGTAAGTCATGCATTTATGTTTTCTTATTACTTGTAACAAATGGAAATGGACATTTGGTATGTAAACTATATTGTCCAATATAGTCTATGATCTTGTCTAACACAGATAGTATGTTCCTGCAACCAATGCTTAGTGTGATGGTGCTTTGCTCCTAGTGTAATGCTTAGCATGCTAGACACATCCACATATAGGCTAACGGGGGAAATGTATGCCAGTTCGCCTGTATGTCCATGTGTATTCCAACTGATAGTGCAAAATATATTTTGGACAAATAAAAGCTATGTGGATATGGGTAGTGGCAGTGCCTATTTCCTTCTCAATATGCTGACACGCTGAGGAAATGTGTTCCAACATTAGCAGGGCTGTCATCATGGCAATGTGAAAGGTATGGAGACAGACAAATCACATGATAAAATAATTCCTCATTCGTGTTTGCATATTTTGGACTACATGTACCAAGCTATATGGCAATCTGAAACGTTTGAAACAGTAGCCTATAGCATACCTGCCAACTACTCCGGTTTTCCCGTAATTAGTACGGTTTTCATCAACCTATTCCGGGTTACGGTTGCAGTGATAAAAAATACGGTTTTTCATTAATTAAAAAAAATAATTTTTTTTTAAGTTTTATTCACGAAATCGCGTAACAATCACAATCGACACTGCTTCCCGTAACTTCCTATCGAGCCATTCCGAATGCCATGCGCGAGGCTATTTATAGCACCGCTGCCAAGCACGAGGCACCTGTTGCCATTGTTTCCAAACGAGCGAACGATCATGGAATCAGCCGGAGAAAAATCGCAAACGAGTCTTAAACCGAAAAGAAAACTGCAGTCATTCCGTGAAGAATATTCAAAAGCCTATCCGGGAATAATTATCCGTTCCAAAAAGGGTGAAAACTACGCGAATTGCACCTTGTGCAGACAAGATTTTTCGATCGGACACGGAGGAATTAGCGATGTAAAAGACCACGTTGGGACAAAAAAACACAAGTCTAATGCCGTTGCTAAATTTGGATTTTAGCCACAAAAAGGTAATGACACCAATGTTATCTATTGGAATTGTTTAGTACTGTTATACTGTTAAAAGTGTTTATACTATTTATGCTTTCAAGTCCAAGTTGAAGAAATCTTGTTAAATGTTGACAGCATAACTACCAAAATACAGAAGTATGTCCTTAATATTTTTGCAGTGCTATTTCTGTTGAAAAGTTAAAATGATTACATTAGAGATGTGATGTGCCACTTTTCAAGTGTCTGATGGCTTAAATTAATTTTCATTAATTTTTCATATTTTGAATTCTTTTGAAAGGCTTACAAAAAAACTACATTTGAATTGTAATTCCATGCTATTGACAGGACTATTAATTTTAATGAAGTTAGCTTACCATGTTTACAGTATGATCATTGTGATAGAAATGTGAATTTTAGGCACAGAATATTTTTTACAATTGAACAAGGCAGTAAGTAGATTATACAAGCTTGGACAGAAAGTTAATAATGACACCAATTTTTTTTTTTTATGGAATTGTTTAGTACTGTTTTACCATTTGTTTACTGTAAAAAGTGTTTATACTGTTTATACTTTCAATTAACAAATTGAAGTCTTGTGAAAGGTTGACAGGATAACTGGCATTAACTGTCAAAATAATT